>NC_081415.1:442470135-442660135 GCF_030272615.1 Cryptomeria japonica | reverse complement strand
GTGGAATCTTTATTGATTTAAAGTTCTTAAATAACTAGTGAAGTGTGTTTTGTAGTTGAGTGAATCATGTGCCTGCATTCCAATTGGATTGTGGTATTTAGTTGAGTATGTGAATCTTTTAATTACAGTGTTGTTACATTAAATTCAACATTTAGTAGTGCTTGTTCTTTAGAGGTAAAGAGTGGATAGAAACCAAGAGGTATAGTGCTTACTCTATATGTTAGAGGTTATCCCTAAAAAATAATAGCTATTCCAAATGCTTTCTTATATGTAATATTGTATGGAAACTAAAATTTAGGTGTGGGTGTTTTAGGGAGGCATTTCCTTGGTGTTATATAGCTCAAAATATATAAGATGTAATCATAACTCGCACTTTAGATTATCTTAATGTTTCTAGGTATCACATTGGTTTATTTTAGTATTGGAGTTAGTGTTTGGGGAACCCTAAGGTAGTTTTTTAGGGATTCTATTGTGCAAATAGTCTTTATGTCCAAGTCATCTAGTACTTCGTCTCTGTTTCACCTAAGTGGGTGGAAGCTGATGAGAGATCTGCCTTAGGTAGGAGACCCCAGAAAGGGTTGCGTACCCGCTTTCATTTTGTTTTTTTAATCAAACTTCTCTGTGCATTCATGTAGGCAAGGCCATCTATGATGAGCCCCCGAGATTGTAGGTCCAACCCTTAGGTTTTTCTCGTTTGAGTTGTCTAGTCTTGTCACTCTTCCTAGGTTATATGCTTACCCTTGCAAGTATAGTGGTGGATGTTTGACCTAGTTAAATTTATCATATGGTATAACCTGATGAATTCTTATCTAACAATTGATAGATCTAATATGTGCATCTAGTGGTGTAGATTTGTGTGCAAGAATGTGCGACATGTCAAGACACGTGCTATACCAAGAAGTGAAATCTCAGGTATGAGGTGACAAGTTTGTTGGTTAAGTATTGTCTAAATCAGAATTTATTATATTATAGTGTATATGATCGTAATCTTTTAGTACTATTGTAATATGTGATTGTTTTAAATAAAATTCATTGCTACTTTTAGTGATGTTTCCTTGAGTATGAGTGGGTTTTACATGTTCATGTAAAATGGTAGATGATATTAAGTTAGCATAAAGATGTATCATGTGTATCTTGTGATTAATTCATTATTGGGGAAAATGGGAATTGGCTCCACAATTATGCATTTAGTGTTGTACGGATGTCTATTATGGTTTAGGGAATGGATTAAAAGGTGGTTATTAGTATTGGTAATAGATTATGATGTTGGAAATGAGGGAGTGATTGGGATTAGGAACATTTTGTATTGGTTATTTAAAATGAACCTGATGGGGTTAAATGGGTAGTTGCATTGATGAAGATTGTATTTATCATAGATAGTTTAGAAATGATCTTTCATATGTGCATGGAAAGAATACTTGATACTAGAGATAGCGTGCATTGGAATAGTTATAATTATGATGTCGTTGCTTATGATTAGTAGTGAAAGAAATGACGTCAAGATGCCCTAGGGAAGATAGATGTTATGTTGAGTTTTATTCCTATTGTTGTATCGTGTTTGGTGATTTTTTCATGATGGGCAATGGTAATAATGTTAATGGATGATAGATGCATATGAGTAGTAGTTGATTATGTTGTATTAGTAGATGTTTAAAAAAAAAATCTTTGTTTTCATGTTAATTGGTTAATTTCTCTAGGTTATTTTGGTGGGCATTACATTTGGTATCAGAGCCCAAGTTGCAACACTGGGATCTTTGGTCAATTATTTTATCTTTATGCTTGTATGGTGTGTTGTCATAGTAAGTCATTAACTGTGGTTCTGGTCTTCCTTAATGTATGCTAGTGAAAGAATAATTTACTTAATGCTCCCTTTCTTTTCCTTAATTAAAGTGTCCAACTTCATATGTAATAATTCCTTGTGTATACATCTATAATGTTAGTAATTGATGACTTGATTTGAACTCATAAAGAGATTCTAACATATACTTAAATGCAAAAAAATAGTATCAATATGATGAATGAACATGTTTATAGATTAGAATGGAATTGTAAGAGCTTCTTATTGAAAATGCCATTTACATTATTAGGATTACTATGTTAGGATGTGGTATTGTTTTCCTTATGTCTAGTTAGAAGGAGTGTGGGTGTGCATGATAATTTGTATGAATCGGTGTTGGGTTAAGCTTTACACCTAGGTGAAGAAATTAAATGATACATATATGTTGTATGGGTGTTACCTTCCTTCCTCTCCTTTCACTACCTCGATATGCAATTAAAAGATAATGCTTATGATATATTTTATACAAATATACAATTATTGCTTATCTTATGAATGGAATTTTGTGCAGATAAAATCTGTTTGTATATAACTCATCTTGTTGTATGTTCCTAAGTTTTCTAGTTATGTTTATTAAATCTTGGAAATCTCATGGATGATTATATTTGTGTTACCTATCAAAACCTAAGTATATAGCATAGGATAGTGGTTGCCTTGTTTGATAAATATTTTGTACTTAGAGAATTTAATTATCCTTGTAGGGCCTTACTTGATTTAGTATGTGCATGTTATTCAATAGAGTGATAACTCACTCTTTCCCTCTTCTCTCTATCTAGATGTTTTATTAATGAATATGCTACTTGGAAATATAAGTAGACTAGTATATGTAATGAGAATTGGTTGATTGGAATGAATCTTGTGTGAGGAAAACAAGTTCTTGTATTGTGTTCATGAACATTTTAATATAGAATATTTGATGGAATGTCATATTCCATGATGATATTGCAAAAGAGTGTGTTTGTGAAACTTGAATCATTCTTTCATGTCTTATTGAATTGAGTAATGGTTGGCTTAAACCTTGAAAAGGACCTATATGATTTTGGATGAAATATGAATATTGTGGTTGATAAATAAAAATGGAAGGAAATGGTGTTACCATTTCCTTGTGAATAGAATTTAGAAGAAATTTGTTCATTTGAGAGACCTGGTAAATTGAATAAATAATCATTTACCGGAGCATAATATAAACAACACAGTGAAAGATAAAGCATGAAGAACAGAACACACAACACCAATATTTTGACATGGAAACCCCGGTAAAGAGAAAAACCATGGTGGGAAACCCTACCCATAGTCAGGTAATACTTCTGCAGCAGTATGTGAAATAATTATAATGGGGATTGCACTTGCAATCAAGCCAACCACCTAGAGCTCACTACTCATCACAAAAGGGAAGTCTCACTGACTTACATAAACATTAACCTACAATCTGAAGAAAATGAACTATGAAAATAGCATCTCCTAATGCTTGATATAGTTCCAGTTAAGCACAAATGTATGCCCTGCAATACCAAAACCTTCACAACCCTTTGAAAGATATTGTTTTTCATTCTCCCAATTATCATTTGTAGGTATGGAGTGAATGATTTGTGTGTTATTCATCTTCATTTCCTTTACTATCATTTCTGGATGTTGAGTGGATGATATATATCTGTCATTTTTTGGTTCCCTTCATTTTAAATTTTCCAATCACATGTGTCATATCTATGTACAATTGTCAGTTTTCCTTTTTCACCTTTTTCTCAAAAACATATCCCAAAAAACATAAATCACATCATTTGAGGGAGATCCCCCTCTCAAATGTAGAGAAAGATCAATAAATTAATAGTGATCTCTCCAACTATTAGTAAGTTTGTTTCTATTTGTCTAGCACTTTTGAGTCATTTTCCTAGACAAATAAGTGATAAATCTATTTGTAGCATCATAAATTGTCACTGGGTCAATTTACACCTCATGTTTGTGTCCCTACTTTAACGTGTCTCCCCTCATCTCTTATCTAGGTTCATTCAGTACCTTAACTCCAATTTTGATGCCATGTACAACCACCAATTGATTTCTTGGAGTGATATCCTTCTCCATTGGGCTAAAACAAGGTCCTTGACTGAGAAGGACCAAAGTGCCAGCGCCCTTGTCCCTCTTAGTTGGGCCCTATTTTGAAATGGGATATGGGCCCTATCTCTCTAGTAGGAAATGAACTTTGTGGCTCTATATGACCGTTGGAGGTCAACCTAATTATTAAATGACCTAGATATTCCTATATAAAGATATTTGATCAACCTAATTTCATCCATCCATCATAAGTATTTGACCTAAAGTGTTTGTGCATTAATTATCAAGCATTTTCAAACATCTTCAAGGTTGTGGACCAAAATTATATCATTCATATGCAAGCATGTGTGTGTGATTAGGGTTTTTTCATGTTCATACCATTTTATACAACTTATTTGATTACATTCAAGAATCAAAGCATCATTATCAACAATTGTAGATCTGAGGTATACCTTGTTGGAATCAAGGAACACTAAGAGGGCAGGGGGTTGAATCAGTGTTGTGGAATCTTTAACATTATTAATTTGATTCTTCAACCATCTAATGCAGATCAACAAAAGAAAGATGCAAACAGATAAAGTAAACATCCACAACACCATAATAACCATATTTATATGTGGAAAACCCAGTTAAGGGAAAAACCATGATGGGAACCTACCCACAATTAGATAATACCATTCTAGGAGTAAATGCAATATTACAATGGGGAATGCACATGTATTCAAGGACATTACCTAGAGCTCACTGCTCAAACTACAAAAGGACTACAACTCATAAGGCTCACTACCTTACAAAATGATTACAAAAGATACAAGAAGGTTTGAACTATTTAATAGCATCAACAAATTCCTGAGTATAGTTCTAGTTAAGCACAAAACACATGATCTTAATCTACTCTGCTATACGGCTCTATTATGATGTTTTGCTATATTCCAGAGCACAAATCCTGTACTATATTCCAGAGCACAAATCATGTACTATATTCAAGAGCACAAATCCTCTGCTATATTCTAGAGCACAAATCCTCTACTATATTCCAGAGCACAAATCCTTTGCTATATTCTAGAGCACAAATCCTTTACTTGCATATGGGAAACTGCACACAATCGATCACAACTAATTTCCTCACCACTGTTGGAATCAATGAACATTGAGAGGGGAGGTGAATCAGTGTTCCGGTATTTATAAATTTGTTAATCTGATTCTTTATCAACCAGATGCGCAAATAAGAAACTAAAATACAAAAACACAGAGCAAGAAAGCACATAACCATAACACCAATATTTTTTACATGGAAACCCAGAAAGGGAAAAACCATGGTGGGATTGAGTACCCACAATATTATTATACTATGGCCAGTAGTAAAACAATATTACATGAGTTGGAATGCATATGCATTCAGGCACACTTCCTAGAGATCACTATTCAATTACAAAAGGGCTACAACCTGGAGGAAGGCTCACTGCCTTACAAGATAATAGAAAATGATTACAATGAGTAATGAACTAAATAAAAGCATCTGACCATGCCAAATAATAGTTCCAGTTAGGCACAAAGTGATCCACTTTATTGTTCTGATAAACTATTCTATGTTGCCCTCTTAGTGATTGCCGGATCAACAAAATTCAAGGTACACATGTGAAATTGCACTCAGTCACTCCCAAAAACATCTCACACATCATATCCACACATAAAATCATTAACAAAGTCAATCTTATATATCCACACTAGAAAAATTGATCTCCCACAAGTTTGTTAGACAGTTCAAATAATCGGAAGACAACTGAGAGGGAGGGTGAAATAGTTGTCACCAGATTACCAGAACCTTAAGCAATTAAAACTTTAATACCAAAACCCAAAAGATTAAAACTAGGGTGCATAAACCAATTACCAAAATAGCAGGTAAACCAATTAAGCATAAACAACAATCAGAGAATAAATACCATCCATATGACACCAAGATTTGAATGTTGAAAATCTAGTAAAGGGAAAAACCATGGTGGGAAGCCTACCCATAGTCAGATAATACTTCTGCAGTAAGTATGTGATTACAATTCAGGGGCTTGGATTTTTAGGAAGGCCAACAACCTAGAGCACACTACTCATCACAAAAGGAGTCTCATTGACTACATAGAAATCCAGACTACAATCCGGAAGAATGACTGGACTACAAAGATAACATCTCCTATGCCCGAGTATAGTTTCAGTTAAGCTCAATACCAGAGGACTAAATCCTCTTACATAAACCCAACTTTATCACCAATGATCGACCAAATCCTCTACCTGAATGATTATTACATTATTCACTCCTATTACATTACATATCCCTTACCATATGATCTACAATGAGATCTTACATCATATACATACAAACCCTCAACCATAAACAATAAGGTTGGTCACCAGATAATAAAAAACTACATAATTACAAAATATGTCAATCAGAGACCAAACAAATAATATCCAACCCATAAGACATCCCAAAAACACATCGAGAAGTCCAATCCATGTGTTACATTAAGCCAGTCCATAACCTAGATAAACCGGTACCCAATTTAGGTCCACACACGCTAAAGCAATGATCCCAATCAACCAAGTCTTGAACATGATCACCATCAACATCCTGAATCTCCACTAGAAGCCGCACTAACACCACTTATGCATAATATCACAGATATTCAACAAAGCTCTGCCGGTGAAACCCTCATTGAAACAACAAACCAAGCTTGCCAGCATACAAGATAGCATCTGATCACTAGATCAAAACCAACTAACTGAACATGAATCTGAGTAGCATGAATAATCCAGTTCAATAACCCAAACATACTGGAGCATACGAATCATGATGATCCAATCCAACTAGAAACCAAATATCTTACCGAGACCAGAAGGATATCGGTAAAGCAACCAAAATAGCTAGTGTTGACATCAATGACAAAACATCAATGCAACACATAATCAATTCCTCCAAATGGCCAATAATCTCCCCTTTTGGCATTGATGGCAACACTAGATGTGAAAAACATTCAAGTGCCAATAAATGCCAAACAAGTCTCCCCCAATGGAAGACAACCACCAATCTCCCACACAAAGATATAGCAATGAAGTTCTGAAACAAAGGCCAAACTCCCCCTATGAATGATATCTCTCTAAAGCTCTGTTTTCACATATATCTCTCCCCCTTTGACATCAATTCCAGAAATCATACAATAATATCAAAGCAAAAACAAAAACCACTAAATCACAAGGCTAACTACTCCCCCTGAGTAGTAGCATCCCCACATTAATCTAGAAAGAATGATATCTCTGACAATGCATACTAGAATGATGCCAAATAGAATCAATCAGTTTTCTACCAGATGGACAAAAACACCTAATGTACCTCTAAGGTACTCAAATGATTCTTTAGGCAAAGGTTTAGTGAAAATATCTGCATTCTTCTCTTTAGTGTTTACATAAACTAACCTCATTTTATTCTGCCTTCTCCTTCAAAAGTTATACTTGATAGATATGTGCTTTGTCTTAGAGTGAAATACCAGATTCTTTGATATGTCTATATCAGTAGAGTTATCACAATGAATAACTACCGGTCCAATGCTATGCACTTTAATATCCTTCAACATTTGCTTCATCCATAAAACTTGTGTACAGTTCAAATTCTTTCTCCATATTCTTAGAAAATTTCATGCACAACTTATCTTCACCTCCAAAAATAACGTCATCAAGAAAAAATTCAATAACCAATATATCATCATCAGTGACTT
Source organism: Cryptomeria japonica (assembly GCF_030272615.1). Classification (NCBI taxonomy): domain Eukaryota; kingdom Viridiplantae; phylum Streptophyta; class Pinopsida; order Cupressales; family Cupressaceae; genus Cryptomeria; species Cryptomeria japonica. The sequence goes on along the minus strand of NC_081415.1, from coordinate 442,652,485 downwards.
TATAATATAGATTATTGTTAGCATTATCTTTAGTGAAACCAATCTTTAAAAGATATTTATCTAACCTTGCATACTAAGCTCTAGGTGCCTATTTCAATCCATATAAAGCTTTCTTTAACCTACAAACCATGTTTTTATCATCTCAAAGTAAAAAACCATTAGGTTGATCAATATAAACTTCCTCATCAAGATCCCATTTCAAAAAGGCACACTTAACATCTATCTGATAAACCTTGTAGTTCTTATGTGCAGCATAGGCAAGAAATAATCTTACAACTTCAATCCTAGCTACAGGTGCAAAAGTTTCACCATAATCAATTCCTTCCTTCTAAGAAGATCCTTTACAAACCAATCTAGCTTTATTCCTTACAACTTATCCATCTTCATTTAATTTATTCCTAAGAACCCATTTAGTTCCAATAACATTCTTATTTTTAGGCTGGGGAACTAAAGTCCATGTGTTATTCTTCTCTATCTGATCTAATTCTTCTTCCATAGCTTTCATCCAACATTCATCTTTAAATTATTCAATTACTGATACTGGTTCAACTTAAGAAATTAAATATACCTCATTATCTATCAATCTCCTTCTTGTCATCACTCTATTGTTTTTATCCCCAATGATCTGACCTTCTGAATGATTCATCCCTACATACCTAGGAGTCTTCTGATTCTCTATTCCACTTCCCAGTTCTTCAGGTACTGTTGGCTTTTATGATACTATCAGAGTAACTAGTTCAACATTTTGTTCTAGTAAAGGTGTTACTAGCTCAGTTATGATCATTTCCACTGTCGATTCTTGCTCATAAACTCTAATTTGACTTCTATTTAGCTCATCCACCTTGACATTATCTAATTGAGGGGCCTGCACTTGTATGAAGGCCAATAGCCTAGAACACACTTCTCATCACAAAATGAGTCTCATTGACTACATATAAATCCAAACTACAATCCGAAAAAATGAATGAACAACAAAAATAGTATCTCCTATGCCTGAGTATAGTTCTTGTTAATCTCAATACCAGAGGACTAAAACCTCTTACATAAATCCAACTCGATCACCAATGATCGACCAAATCCTCTACCTAAATGATTATTAAATTCCATATCCCTTACCATATGATCTACAATGAGATCTTACATCATATATATACAAACCCTCGACCACAAACAATAAGGTCAGCCACTAGGCAATAAAACAATTACACAATTACAAAACATGTCGGCCTGAGACCAAACAAATAATATCCAACCCATTAGATATCTCAGAAACACATCAAGAAGTCCAATCCACACGTTACATTAAGCTGGTCCATAACCTAGATAAACCGCGACCCAATTTAGGTCCACACACGCTAAAGCAGTGATCCCAATCAACCAAGTCTTAAAGATGATCACCATCAGTATCCTGAATCTCCACTAGAAGCCACACCAACACCACTTATGCATAACATCAAAGATCTTTAACAAAGCTCTATCGGTGAAACCCTCACTGAAACAACAAAACAAGCTTGCCAGCATACAAGATAGCATCTGATCACGAGATCAAAACCAACTGTCTGAACATGAATCTAAGTAGCATGAATAAGCCAATTCCATAACCCAAACATACTGGAGCATACCGGTTCATGATGATCCAATCCAACTAGAAACAAAAAATCTTACCAGGACCAGAAGGATACCGGTAAAGCAACCAAAATAGCTAGTGTTGACATCAATGACAAAACATCAATGCAACACATAATCAATTCCTCCAAATGGCCAACAAAGTCAGCTTCACAAAATATCAAAATATGAAATGTGTAGCTCAACTCGGCTCAAATCTTCGCAAATCAATATTTTGAAGCCAAAAGATATGATCACACACTTCCCATAAGACAATCCAATTACCTTGAACTTACCAACAACCACCAGAATCACCTCAAGAAATCTTGACTACACGATGCATCACCAATAAAGAAGATAATCTTGTTTTACTGCGTTGTCAGATATTGAACCTTCTAACATTCTAAAGAATCAACAGCGAAGGATAGTATTTCATGATAGTTTTCTTCTCATACTTAATCAACTTAACTCAAATTACAGGAACCAGAAACACATCATCAGAAATGAGAACTGTTCACCAAAAGTGTACACAGAGTATCACTAATAGACTTGCACCAAAACTCCATATCGGATAAGATCAATAGGATGAGTTGCCATCAATGACAACTCCTAAGCAATATCATGCACCATACATCACCAATATTCACCAAAGCATCACTGGACTTGTGTCTTATGGCAACAATCTCCCCCTTTGGCATTGATGGAAACACTGCAAAAAATGATTAAGTGTTCCAAAAATTGCAAACAATCTGACAATCTGAAATCTGTACACTCAACTAACTCCAACTGACTCCCCATAAGAATAAGTATCATTTTTCACCTCTCTCTCCCAATTCTCTCCCCCTTTGACATCAATGACAAATGGTAGGGATCCGCCAAAACTTATGTACAAATGAATGCAATAATTTACATGAGTTTAAAAATATCTACATAAGTGACCTTCAAGGATTGTAGGTACCCCTTCCATCTTCTGAGGAAATAATCTAAAACATTCATCAAAGCACTAAACATGTATGCATGCACTTCAATGCCTTTGATATCATATGGCATCTGTCTAGCTAAGGCATCGACTGCATCTTGCTGAGCTTCAAGTAAGGTGTCCATCTAGGGAGTAATCAAGCTTCTCAGTTCTCCCAATCTACTCAATACTTTCTCTTTTTCTTTATTCAATCCCTTTATTTTGTCAGTAAAATCCATTATTTGGGCTTCAAGGGAACTAGGAATAGTTGAATGAGGAGCAAATGAATGACCAATACTTGCAAGCTTCCCTTCAAAATCTCTTATTTTCCTATCAATATATGCAGTAAACTTGGGAAAAAATAGACATGATTTAAATATTTTACCACCTTCACCTAATGCATCCTCTGCACTCTTCACCAGTCTTCAAAACTTCTCTATCATCTTCAATTGCCTTCAAATAGGTTTGAATCCTCATCTCATTGAACTCATTCAAAACCTTTATATTTGCCACTTTCTCCAATGATACAAAATCAGACTCTACTTTATTCAACATATCATTAAGCTTACCAGAGGGCAAGTCATTTGAAATCTGCTTAAGGTCAGGCAAAATTTTTTCCAAAAATGCAGTGGCCAAAGATATCACTTCTTTCTCTTCTGAAGTGGACTTGAGTAAGTCCTCACTCGTCTTGATCTATGCAAGAGTAGCCAACTTTAATTCTTGAAGAGGGGATAAGGTTCTTAGATCTACTAGACCATGAGAAAGATCATCTTCAACTGGAATATACTTTCCCTAGACAATATCTTTGATCATGGTTGTCGGAGCTTTATCTATTTGCACTTCACCCTTTTCCTTCACCGATTCTATATTTACATCCTCTTCAAATTCCTCACCAACTTTTCCATCATTTGTATTCTTTCCCCACTTCACCTGACTCCTCTGCTATCATTTATTCAATTATTTCTATCTCAGGAGGATCTTGAGTAGCATCACCAGAGTTATCCACTACTTGATTTTCAAAGGCATCGACAGGAACTACCTATTCAATTGGATCAATTTGTACAGTGGGCTGATCCTGTGGAACTTTTGTTTGTACATGGATTGCCAGAGGAGAAGTGTCTTTGCTTGAATGTCCTTCCGGTTGGGTATCATTCTTCTCCAAAATAACTTGATAGCCATTCTCTTTCAAAATTTTCCTCAAAATACCTTCAGTGTCTTTTACTACTTCACGACCCTTCTGATCATTATTTTATTCACTCTATGCTTGATTTAAAAGTTTTCCTTTACAAATCCCAAAATCTTAGGTATTTCTTCTCTAGAGATTTCCAAACATAACTTTACTAATGTAAATTCTTTCAACCTTTCATCTTCTACTGGCAGTGTGTCGCATGGAATCCAAGATATCATACAAGGTCTTTGGGATCATAGATGATAACTCTATCAAAACCTTACTAAATTTATCCATATACTCTACAATTGCTTCTTCTACTACTCATTGGTCTTTATCCTCAAAATTCTCATAATATAAAGAAACATTTTTCAACTTACCATCCTTCAAAATCTCATCAATTAACTCTTGCAAAGTTAGAGGAGGTACTATTTCATATAGACTTTCTATCTTACCAAACTTGAGAGCTTCATATATTTTAGAATTCTTCTTCTTGCCAGTTCTAGCCCTTCCAGATGGCTCTTCTTGAGGCTTATCTTTCTTGGATGTAGGAGCATCATTAAATGTAGGCTTACAGACTACCCTTGCATAGGTAGAAATCTTCTTAACTTCTCTCACCTCTTCATCTGACTCTATTTCCTCTTTTGTTGCAGTATATTGTCTTCTAAGCTTCTCCTCTAGTAGATGTTGTTGGTTTAGGCTTAGGTGGAGGTATCATTTTTTGCACACCAAAGGTAGGTGATGATTTTCTAGGCTTGGCCTTGGGCTGCTTGGGAGGACCTGATTTAGCTTGTGGCTTCACCATATCTTCCTCCTTCAAAATATTTTTATCCCTTGCCTATTTCATTGCTTCCTAGGTAATACCCATCTTCTCTGCAAGTTCCTCTACCTCCTTTCTCACCTTCCTCTTCCTTCCTACCTCAGTGAATTTCTTATATAGATTAAGGTTCTTTTCTTGGAAAGTTCCAAATATTTCTTCTTTTTGATCTACCGGTTGACTTAGTAGATGTTGTGCATATACTTCAAGCGTAATAGCATCAACCTCATACCCCATGGGCATGATCTAGGATATTCTCATCTCAACAACCTCCATATGGCATTGATCTTTATCAACCATAAAATAAATTGTCTTCTCATATTTCTCAACTATCTCCTTAGGAATTATTTATTTCGCTTTCATAGAGGCTTGAAAGTTCTTGAAATAGCCCCATAATGTAGATATTCTCATTGTAGCTTCACCTATACCCATCAACCCTTGATTTTCATCGTCACTGGTTTTTCATAAGCCCATTAAACTTTTCCAATATCGGGGATCTCATTTAGGAAATATAGGGCTAAGTACACAATTAAAGATCCAAACTTGAAAGTATGTTTCTTGTCTTGTTTTATTTTCTTCAAGTTACTCAATAATTCACTCAAAAGTATAGAACAAAGATCACACCTTTTGTTCTCCTTCAGCATTTGATATGCAATACCGAAGATTGAGTTCTAGCTACTAGATTGATATACTTTGTATCCCACCACCATTGAGGCAAATCTCACATCATTCTCAACTATATCACCAATTGTAATGGACTAGTTGTCATATTGGGAACTAGTAACAGCTGCCACAGTGGTATTCTGCAACTTCCTCAGGCTAGAAATCTCACCAATTTTACTCAAGCATGTGAATGCCTGAATGGCCTAATTTGTAATCTTATGCGGTCTGTCCAGCGAGATGAATTCATCATGAACCCTACTAAGCATGTACCAGACCCATTCCACTTCATCGAATGCTGAAAAATGAACAAACTGAGTGAAGCCCTTATCGTGAAGAATCTAGTATTCTGATTCATATTGCCAAGACTATCTACCATATGCCTATTGTAGAGTTTAAGAATGTTTTCATTTCCAATCTCTTTAATGTCACAATGAATTTATGCCCTTATATCTTCATTATGAAGAATGTCATACAAAACTAAAGAAAATGCTCCTTCTGGATCATCTTCAACAGTTTTGAAAGGATGTCTCTTGAAAATGGGTCTTTCCATCTCACAAATCTCGACAACCAGAGGGGTAGCAATTCTGGATGCAAATGCCATGATGATTCTAGGGTTTTAAATGATATCTCATGAACAGATAAATACCTCTTGATTTACAATTGAGCACAGGAAATCATTGAATGATCGCTTCAAGCATGGTTTTTCTATCAAATCTCTTTCACTCTTCAACTCTGTTGTTTTCTCTCGATTGCATTGTGAAGAATAAGATTCCAAAATGCCCTTTTAACCTAATTTCCAGTTGTAATAAATGCTCAACCTTAAATCTTCAAGTTACTCTTTTTTCATCATTTCTTCCACTGGATCACCGAACTGCTACAAAATCTTCTAGATATCATCTGCATGCTTGATTTGAATCTTATACAACCTTCTAGGACTAGTTAAAGATCTCTGCAAGGTGGTTTTATTGATCTGCATGAAAACTCCCCCTAAGGCCAAAAATCCCTAGTTGTCGGATGAGGTTCCATCACCGGATTTAGGTGTGGATCCATTCTGCACATTCTGACCTTCTTTCTTTACCCATATTTTCTTATGCTAATCTTTGATTTCATCTACCTTTGCTTTTCCTTTCTCATCATATTTTTTCTTGTTCACCGGTGCATTCTTGCTTCTACAATATCTTGCAATATGACCTACTTTGTTACATGCATGACATACAACATTTCTCTGCATAGGCCTAAAGTTCATTTGATTTGGTCTCATCCTACATTGATTAGATATATGTCCAAAAATCCCACATGCAAAACATCTCTTATTCTAGAAATCAATCATCATTCTGCACATATTTGACTTATGTCCAAAATTGTTGCATTTTAAACATTGACTGGTAAAGGTAGGACTATTATTCACATTATCCATCCTACTTCTGCATTGATTTTCCATATGACCGAATTAATTGCAAGTAAAACATCTACCATTGAATTTATAGGCATTAGGTTGTCCTACCAGTGGTTTCTTTCTCTACTGATGATTTGATTTTGCATTGATTTGTCCAAAATCAGAGGATTATCCTTTCTCATATCCAAGTCCTCTTGTGTCTTTCCCACGTCTCTGACTATCCATCCTCTCATCCAACTAAGCTGAAATAGCTTTGAACTTCTCTTTGTACTCATTAGCAGTAGTCAGCTCATCTCTTAGAATTATGATCTGTCTCTCAAGTTCTTGTCCATCATTCCTTGTGGGCACCAATTCAACCTTCAACTGTTCATTCTCATATGTCAATCTGCAACATTCGTTAGATATTTCCTTCAAGGATTGAGTTGAGTTTTCTTCATTCTTCTTTTGGTCTTCAATCTCCTTAGTCATCTTCATCATAATAGATTGCATGTCATTCTTCAAAACTACATTCTCCTTGGCCAGCTTCTCACATTCATCAGTCTTGTCTTGTATAGTTTTATTGTCAACACTTTGTTCTTCTTTTTCCTTCATCTTGTCCATCAACTCATTTCTCTTTTCCTAAGAAGTGTTTACTTGATCTTTAAGGGTTTCAATGAAGTCTCCATTTGCACTCAGATTTCTTTTCAAGCTACTCTTTTCCTTCATTGCTTCATTAAGATCTTCAAGTGCCACAACAAGTTGTCTCTGCAAACTGGAGTCTATTGATTCAATCTTTTGAATCTTCCTCAAGCTGTTAGGCATCTTCTAAGGCACAAAGCTTTGATACCAATTCTTTGAATCAATGAACACTGAGAGGGGGGGTGAATCATAGTTTTGGTATTTATAAATTTGTTAATATGATTTTTTATCAATTGCATGCACAAATAAGAAACTGAAATGCATAAACACAAAGAAAACAAGCACATAACCATAACATCAATATTTTTATGTGGAAACTCAGAAAGGGAAAAACCATAGTGGGATTGAGTACCCACTATGTGACTAAAATGTGGGAGATACCTGCACATGCAAGAAAACACAAATCACACACACACATGAGACATTACGTTAGTGAAATCAAGAAATAAAAAATGCAAACTAATCTAATTTTTAGTCCAAGAAATCTCAAGATTGCTAAGCCCATCCCATGCTCCTGTATCTCTAAATATCTCTAAGATTCAAGGTGGCCCTCATTGGGAAGAGCACTTGATCCTCAAGATGAAAACCTAGAGAATGAGCTATGAATGATGATTCTAGGATCAGAATGCATACAAATAAGATCCTAACGAAGATGAGATGATGGATGGAGATGCAAGATGCAAGATGAAGATAAGAAATGAGTTCCAAATTAAAAGATTAAGTGAATGAATTAGGCTAATATAAGGATGAGATATGAGAATTCTATGAAAATGATGATCTTATTTGCCAATAGCTCTTGAAATGCTAATTCTAAGGTTTGTCCTAATGGCATGTATATTCATCGATAGGGGAAAGTATTAGCATTGCTTATTTGGTTTGTGTGGTTCCCTTGGTTGTTGTTGTTGCCTTGGTAATTTTTGTTGTTGTTTCACGTTGAAGTTTCATGGTTGGTATTTCATTGATAAGTGTTAGTGCCTTGATTAGAACTTTTTTTATCATTATTAGATGGTGGGTTGCCTACTAAAGTCAACACTGGTTGTTTAGACTTTACATTGTTGGCATCGATTACCCCATCATTAATAATATTTTTGTTCCTTGTCCAAAATCTGGACTTGTGTGAATTGTTCTTATTATTTTGATTAAGTAAGAATAGGTTTTTGAAAGGAACCCAAACCTTTTAACATATCAGGAAATAGATGAAGCATTAAATCAGAAAAAAAACCGTGCCTGATCACCCAAACAAAAAATAGTTCCCATCCAAACCAAAAAGGGAACTCAAAATGCATAGAGCCGCTCAAACACAACAAAAGGATAGCAAAAGGACAACACAAAGACAAAGACAGAGACCGAGACAACTAAATATTTTTCATAATATCTTCTGCATGAACCACCATCTGCTTCATGTTGTCCATAGAGGTCTTCAATTCATCCAACTCTCATCCCTTGATATCACCCTGATTCCTAGTGTTGTCCCTAGTTCTCTTCTCATGACCTTTTTTCTCCATCTGGTCCTTGTCGCCCTCTTTGTCTTTAATGTTATCAAATCTGTTAATCAAAATATTCATATTATCCACAAAGGCCTTAAGAATCTCAAAATTTTGTTCAACAATCCTCTTCATAGTTGATTCCATCTTGTTGACTCTATTGACCAGGTTGTTCATGGTAGTTTCCAGCCTGTTTGCCTCTCTATTCCCTTCCATTTCCTTAACCTTCTTTTTTGTTTCAAGAATTTTACCAACCATGGCCTCAATAGCTTCAGCATTGTGATTATAACCACTAATTCTTTAACATTTTCAGAAAGAGGCTTCTCACCTATCATAGCATTTTTTATAACATTAATATCATTCTTCAGGTTGCTGATATCTTTCACAATTTTGCTGATAGTATCACAAAATCCCTTAATACTATCATTGTCCCCATGATAGTCACTAGGATTTCCCCTTTTATTCTCTTGGCCCTCATTCTGCAATCCTTGAGTACTCCTATCCTCACCACAACCCACCTCCTAAATCTCATCCTCCTCCTTACCCTTCATATTGTCATTTTTTCCCTCTTCTGCATCCTCATCAGAAGCTATCAAAATCTATTTTTAGCCTTGTTAGCTCCCCTACTGGTATTCTTGTTCCTTTGGGTTTGTTTTCCCATTCCCTTTCCTTTCTTGCTTTTGATGAATTTATCCTCAAAGGACTCATCCTCAGAGTCTGAGAGATTAGAATCAACCACAATCTTCTTTCTTTTCCCCTTATTCCTCCCCTTTTTGCTAAGATCCTCTGACTCACCTTCAGTTTCCGAGTCAAAGTTGAAACCACTATACTCACTTTTCGTATCGTCATACCTGGTACTTTTACCTCTAACTAGTTTCTCTATGGATTTCCCTTTCAACAATTTGTAAACTAAAACCATAAGACCTTGATGAAGAGCATGGTCCTCTTGAGGGTCTTTCTGCATTTCTTTAATGGTTTGATCCATGGAACAAGCTAAATAATAGGACAGGCTTGCCTTTTCACCATGGCAGAAGTGGTTGAGCAACACGAAATGGTGCCCATAAGCCCTCATGAATCTTCCATCTAGAGTAATGTAGGTTATGGTAGCAAACAACATGAACCTCCAAGGCCTACAGATACGCTTGGGGGAGTGGTAGGAGTTGTCCACCTTCACCATTTTCTTCTTTTCACCATCTATGATAGGAAATCTATTTTCTTCTTTATCAGAGACACTTTGATCTCTATAGAACTTAATACCATCTTTCACCATCCCCATAGCTTCTGCAATGATATCTCATCCACCATCATCATCTGGGTGCCCACCAAAACTTTGCCATTCTTCCAATTCTTTATAAAATGCTTGGTAAGTGTTGGGTCTTTACCACAAAGCCTCTCCATGAAAAAACATAAGCCCCCCTCTTGTAGAATCTCCCAAACCTCTTTGTTCTTCTTCCAATCTGAACATGAGGTTGGTTCAAACCTCTTTTTGTTCCCTCCCATTTTTCCTTCAAAATCACTGGAATTCCTAATCTTTGCTCTGATATTTCCTCTCTGGTTTCTATTATTGCTCTGAAAAACAACCCAGAATCTGTGCCTTGTTAATATGATAAGACTATTAAATAAATACTCATCATCACCGCTTTAAACCTTCATTGAAAAAAGGGGGAAAAGCTTTAGGAATTATGATTAATGATGCCACGTTGCCTCATCTGGATACGGTCCAGTTCAAAAAAGGTTTTCACCTCACATGTAAGTTTACTCTCCCTGTTAATGGTAATGATTTTCTTAGATCGGTAGGCCAGGTTGGCTACCCAATCACCACATGAGTTATCTTTTCTGTAAACATGTGTGAAAACACATATCGAAGGTTTCACTTATTTCCTTCGCAACTTTAATAGCATTGTTTATAGACCAAGAGGGTGGGAACACCTTATTCAAATAGTTTATGATATTCAAAGAGTCACCTTCACACCAAACTCTGGTACAATTGGTTTCCTTTGCTAGAACCATCCCATAATAAGCAGTCATGGCCTTAGCAACATGATTAGTTTGACTGCCAATAGGGATACATTTAATAGTTTTGCATTTGCCCCATTCATCCCTTAAAGCCACACCACACCCCGCATTGCCAAGGTTACCCTTTGAAGCACCATCAAAGTTGATTTTCATCTAGCCATGAGGAGGGCTTTCCCATTTCACACCTTCTCTAGGATTAGCCTGAAAGATGTCATTTCCCTTTGATCTCCAATTCTTGAAAATAATATGATCATCCTGATCTTTGGGGTTGGCTATTCTAGCCTAGATTTCGATATTCTCCACTATATTTCATTTGATTTTCTCAAAAATTATTTGAGCCTTAGATGCCTTCTCTCTAAACACTCTTTCATTTCGCTCTTTCCATATTCCCCAACAAATATGAGGTAAAGCCAATCTCCATAACATAATTATAGACTTATTTCTTGAGGGGTGATGCCATGAATTAAAAACCTCTTGGACAGATTCCAGAAAGACCCAACTGATATTGAAGTAATCCAGACATCTAGCCCAGATATTAGTAGAGAAGTGACAATGGAAGAACAAGTGGTTAATGGTTTCCTCATTCTGCATACAAAGAAGACAAACACTAGGCATACAAAATCCTCTAATTTTGAGGTTATCAATAGTCAAAATTTTATTTTGAAGGACAGTCTAGAAAAAAATATTAATTTTGGGAATTAGGCCTTTCACCCAAGCCTTAGCCCAACAAAGACTCTCCAAATTAGAACAATGTTGATAATAGAGAGAGGCAATGAAAAATTTACCATTTGTTGTAAGTTTCCAGATTAGCTAGTCATCATCATCCACCACCACCATGGAATTCATAATTTTGTTCTGAATACCAAGGGAGGGATCAACTGGGGATAAATCCTTCCACTGTCCATTAATCTAGTAGTCACCCACCATAGTGCCATATTTTTCCTTACACTGATTCTGAAATTTGCCCCAATCAGGGCTATCACTCAATGGGAAGTCAAGCAACCAAGAGTCTTCCCAGAATTTGATGAAATTACCTTTCCCCACCTTCCATTTCACACCTTTGGCAATTAGATCTGTAGTTCTTGTAACATTTTTCTGGATATCTTCAACATTGACTAAACTTTGAAGGGTAGGAAATTGTCTTTTATACTTGTTGTCCCATATCAATATCTATTCTCCCTGAGTGTTATAACCTCTCCATATCTACTTAGCCATGAGAAACTCATTCATGTCTCTGATTCTTCTAAGGTTGAGACCTCCCTTTCTTATAGGTTTACAAACCTTATCCCATGCAATCAGATTCATTCTCTTCTTTTCCTCAACCCTTGTCCATAGAAAAGTTCTTTGAATTTTTTCAATAGCCTCCACAAAATTGGCTAGAATTCTAAAAAGGTTGATGGCATAAAGTGGAATACTCTAAAGAGTAGATTTCAAAAGATGGACCTTACGAGCTTGGCTGAGCAGAGAGCCTTTCCATCCAGCTAACTACTTATGAAATTTATCCACAAGAGCACCCTAGAAAGTATTAAGTGGAACTTGACATAAAGGGAGCCCAAGATAGGAAGCATGAAGATTCCACAATTGACATCCCAAAATGTTACAAATTTTTATCTGTCTTCTTTCTAGAGTATTGATGAAATAGACAAAACTTTTAGACCAATTTATCAATTGACTGGTAGCTGTCCCATAACTATCCAATGCTTTCTTTAAGATCCTAGAATCTTTCACTTAAGCATTCCCCATAATAATAGAGTCATCCACAAATTGCTGATGGGAGAAAACTTGGTCCGCTGAAGAAGGTTTCAACCCAATAAACTCTCCCTTCTCAACAAGTTTACCAATAAATCTTCCCAAACATTCTGCCATGATAATGAAAAGAACCGGGGATAGAGGATCCCCCTGTCTGAGACCCCTTGAGGAAAGGGGGAAGGAGACCCATTGATTAAAATATAAAAAGAAGTAGAGGATACCAATTCCAAAATAAGATAGATACTTCTAGAGCAGAAACCAAAAGTAGAGAGAACATCCATCATATATCCCCAGCCCACTCTATCATAGGCTTTAGATAAGTCAAGCTTCAAAAGAAAGCCTTCTTTTTTAGCGTTAGAGAGAGTGAATATTTTCATGGACAGTTATTATCAAATCCAAAAAATTTCTCCCACAGACAAAGCCACTTTGTTGGGGAGAAATGATAGAGGGGAGCAGAGTCAAGATTCTAGAGGTCAAAACCTTAGAGATGATCTTGTACAAAGAGTTGCATAGACTGATAGGTCTAAAAAGATCCATGGAATCAAAACCCATCTTTTTGGGAATAAGCGAAATGAAAGTGCCATTCAATTCTTTCAAAATTATTCTCACACTAAAGAATTCTTCCACAGCACTAGAAACATCACCTCCAACAATATGCCAATACATTTGAAAAAAGAACATAGGGAAACCATCCGAGCCCAGGGCCTTGTTACCTACAAAGGAATTGACAACTTTTAGGATCTCATCATTGGATGGAATAGCAGTGAGATATGAATTCTGATCTGCATCCAAGATAGAGGGGATACAGTCTGTAAGGTCCTTTTGAGCCTGCAAGTCCAAGTTCTATTCCTTAGTCAAGAGGTTGGAGAAGAACTCTAGGGTTGTCTTCCTCATAGACTCTTCATCTTTTATATTTCTACCATTGACTTTAAGCTGAGATATCCTATTGATGGCCTTGTGTTTCAAAGTGGACATATGAAAGTATTTGGTATTTCTATCCCCTTCCTTCAACCAAGTATTTCTTGACCTCTGTTTCTAGAAAGTTTCTTCTTTTGCTATTATGTCATGATATTTCATGAGAATATCGTCTTCAACCTCTCTAGAGACCTTGGTATAGCCATTATTTTGAATCTCATCCTAGATATCTTTTAGATCTAAGAGAATGGTATCTTTGGAAGAAAAGATGTTCCCAAAGGACTCCATATTCTGTCTTTTAACATTATCTTTCACAAACTTCAACTTTTTGACCACCTTATACATAACATTTCCTTCAATTCTAACCTGCCGCCATTCCTTGATTTTGCTTTGCATATCCAATTGTTTTGTCCACATTCTCTCAAATCTATAAGGGAAGTGTCTTCTTTCCTTCTTGGCATCAGTTGTAAAGGATATAGGATAATGATCCGACCCAACCCTGATATGAGTTGATAAAGAACAAAAATGAGAATCAAACCAATCTAGAGAAATTAAACATCTGTCAAGCCTGACCTGAATTAAGTCTTCACCACTCCTTCTATTGGTCCAGGTATATTTAACTCCTTGTAAATCCAGATCATGGAGAGCTTTATTATTGATGAACTCCATCAAATCCAATCTGTTGTCCAAATTGGGGGGTCCCTCCTTTTTTCTCATTTTCCCTCAAAGGGGTATTGCAATCCCCCATAATAATCTAGCTATCTTCAACAAACTTAATTCTAAATGAGGATGAGCTTTTCCAGAAATCACTTCTACCTGTCTTGGTTTTTGGGCCATACACATTAGTCAAGACCCATGTAGAACCCTCTTTCAAATGCTTAAATCTAATGCAGGCCAAATTGTTGTCTTGAATCAACACTTCACCTTTTACATTATTTTTATTCCAGAAAGTAGCAATACCTCCTGATGCCCCTTCTAAACTACCACCACTAACTCCTCCATTACTAAACATTTTCAAACATTCAACCTTATCCTTAGGCATTTTGGTTTCTTGAATCAAAAAAATATCCGGGTTTTTGTCTCTAATCATACTTTTTATTAAATCATGTTTGTGAGGATTATTCAATCCTCAAATGTTCCAGGAGATAATCTTCATGAATTTTTAGAAATACCTGCCTCAAAGATGGTTCTTTGAGTCTCATCTGCTAGATTCTTGCTTGTTTCCATGGTCCTCTTCTTTGCATTTGATTATCTTCTAGGTGATGTATGTTGAGCTCCCACATCCCCTAGTCTACTTCTAGTATTTCTAGTGGTTGTATTATTGTTATTGCTATTATTATTCTTTTTTTTGTTCTTGTTCTTTCTTTTATCCTCCATTACTTCTTCTTCCTCCTGCTTTGTCCCACTCTTTCCCAAAGCCTTTTTTATATCTTCTTCATCTCCCCATCTTGGTTCATTTTCCTCTGGGAAAGTCAATTTGACCTAGGTCGGGGAGGATAATGATATCTCCGAGAGCCCTTACTCAAAGATATTGTTAGGTTAAGCATCTTGGATCCAGCTTGCTCCATTTTCTGACTTGAAATTTTTTCCTACTGAGTTAAAATTGTCTCCCTCTTCCTTGTTATCTTTGGATTGACTATCTCCCTTATCCATTTGACTACTATCCCATTTTTCACTCTGAGCTATATTTTGTTCTGTCATATCCTTTTGATTGTTTTGACTACTAACTTGTGACTTCCTATCTCCATCGTTAGAATCCTTTCCATTGTTCTCCTACTCCTTTTCTTGGTGGGAGATCTTATCATTCTCTCCTTTCTTTGTTTCATTTCCTGATTCCCTGACTAATACCTCCTTAGTCCTTCCTACTTGGGACTGTTTCTCCTAATCTGAACCATCAAAAGGAGAGACTTTCAAATAATTATCCATCTTTTTCCAGACTTTAGTTTGGGTTTGAATTTTGGCCAAATTGCTTGGGCATTTTTTAGCCCAGTGCCCTACTCTCTTATAGTGAAAACAAGAAAACAAGATTGATTCATAAATAATATTCTGCATCCATTTGCCTAGTTTTGATTCTATCTCTATTTCCTCTAGCATATTTGTCTCGGGCCTAACCCCTACATAGATTCTAGCATAAATAAGTCTTCTTCTAGATGCCATGACCGGGTCAATGGTGAGAAGCTCCCCAAAAGAATTGGCTATCCCAACAAATGCATCTTCCTCCCAATATTCCATAGGAAGCCCAGGTAGCATTATCCAGACTGGAACTTGGACCATAAACTTATCATCCATACCCACATTAGGGTACCATTTCTAGATATACATTAAATATTTACGTATCGACCAGGTACAATTGCAAAGGATTTGTCTGTGATCCTCCTCACATGAAAAAGAAAAGGAAAGACATCCTTTATTCATAGCAACCACATCAACCTATCCTTTCAAATTCCATTTTCTCTTGACAAATCCACAAACAACCTCAATGTTAGGTCTCACCCCAAATAATTTGCCTATCAGGGTAGTTTCCATCTGAGCAATATTTTGATCTATGATTTGATCTAGAATTGAAATGATGAACTTTCTCTGAGAAACATTCGATGAATTTTTAACGTGAGGCAAGGACAACTTACCTTTGGGTTTGATACCAAACAATGAGGACCATTTACCAATGGGTCCATTCAATCTGGGGCCCCCATCTAGGTCCCCCAAATTCAAAGGGGTCTCGAAATCCTTCCCATTAGATTCTATTCCCTTCACATGACCCCCTGAACCACTTGCCGCCTATTGTCCTGAAACTGCTTCAGGTTTGTTGCTCCCCAAGTTTGAATTTTGAACCTAACCGTTCACCTTCTCTGCTACAATCTTCTCCACGCATGATCTGGGACCCCCACCTGGGTCCCCCGAATCCAAATAGGCATCAGGTTCCTTACCATCTAAACTCTACCCCTCCAAAGGGCTCCCTGAATCTCCTATTAAATGTTGTCCTGCTACTGAACCAATTCTCCTACCCAAAAAAATTTGAATTTTGGGCCTGACCATTCCCCTTCTCCTCTCTGCTCCTCACCATATTTTATTGTTTTTTATTGTTAAAGGTTTTATTATTCGATGAATTAACACTTTCCTTAAAGAACTTCAATGTTCCTTTCTTGATGGAAGCTTCCTTTACTTGGATACCATTCTATATTAATTTTCCAAAAGATGGTATACATTGTAGTTTGAGATGATAACTCATTTCACTATTCAGATTGTCAAAGAAGATTTCCATCTTTTCCTTTTCAGGCACATCTAGTGGATATCTTGGGACCATGCATCTCCATCATTGTAGAAACATCATCAATGTTTCATTGTTTTTTTGTTTCATGTTACACACATCCAACATGGTGATTGCGTGTTGGATGTTATAGGAGTATTGTGTCATGAACTTGTTCACCAACTCATCAAATGATCTAATGGGAGGTGTGAGTTTTGACAACCACTCCATTGTTTTCCCTCCCAAACTCATTGGGAATAATATCATTAAGTATGTGTCATTGTGATAAAACTCTAAGCTCATGGTACAAAATTTCCGAACGTGATCACGGGGATCACTCTTACCATCGTATTTGCCATACTTTGGTATATCTGAATTTAAGGGAAAACATACCATGTTCAATCTCCTATCAAAAGGATAAGGAAAAATTTCATCTAATGAGTATCATACTGTGGTCCCTTTTTGCATGTCTTGCATTTGTCTTTGAAGTGTTTGGAGTTGTTGTGTAAGAGAAGCTAGGGGCGCATTTGTTCTTCAATGGGGAGCTTCCCCTAGTTCATTAAGATAGTCCTGATTGCGGGCATGGTCTTTTTCGTGAGTGTTGTCTTGTTCATGGGTGTGATCTTGGTTGCGTATGTTTTCTTGATCATGTGTCTCTTCTTCTCTCAGTTGTTCTTGATAAGCATAGTTTCTCTCTCTTATTCTTGAAATTCTCTCATTTCTATTCCTTAAGTTTTCTATGTCAAAATCCTAAGGAATATTGACTCCTTTGTTAGTTAGCATGAGTAGATATTTTTCCTTATCCGCTTCTATAAGTTTTTCTACAAGGTTTTGGAAATGCGCGTTCTCTTGACATTCTTGGAGAAGTTTGTCGGTGATCTCTATTTCTCCCATATTTTCATATTCATCAAAAGGATTGGATAGTCTATGATATACTTCATTCTGGTTGTGATTCCTTCTTTTTGTTTTTCTAAGACTGAGTGACAATGGGCATTAATATCTCTATCATAGTGAATTCTTCTTCTTCTATTGGGGTTCTTGGTGGTGTTGGTGGCTCAGGACAAGCCTCGTTATAAGTGATAAGAAACTTTAGAAACAAAGTGGGGTTAATCCTTCCTCCACTATTAAGGCATTGGTTGAATGTTGCTTTCTGAATGTAAGCCCTACATCTCAAAGGTTCTTTGTCAAATTTGTTGGTTTTTCCTTGGATATACAACCACATATGACACAAGAATGTGTGATGTGATGTAAAGAGTTGATGATTGATATAGAGAAATTTACTCCTTTTGATAAGTGACTTAGAACTAGGTTGTCTCTTCTTCAACTTAGTCTTTTGATGAAGACTTCTTCTCAAAATATGGGGAGTGGTCATAGAACATGAAATGTTGATGTTGATGTTGGATAATATGGATAGTTTGTTTTGGATACTCAAGTTTACTTGTCAAGTAGAGTTTTAGTTTGATTCTCCTCTATGACAAAGTGTGTCAAATGATATGAGTCAAGTTTCATGATGTAGAAACTTAATTTGACAACTTGAGAACCTAACTAGCTATTGTTTTGATAAGACTTGTTGGGTGGTGGAACTATTCATCACTCTATTAGATAGTCCTTAATTTTGTTAGACAAAATCTTATCCTAAGATAGTTTGAATATTTGATACCTCTTTCTAAGGATGCTTTAGTTGGAGTTGGAAATTCTCTTTTCTCTAAGGTTGCTCTTTGCTCTTTGTTTTGAATTGATTATTGTATTGGTTGATTTGAAAGATGTTTTAATACTTATGACAAGAAGACATAGCACACATGAAAATAATGATTATCCCTATGCTAAACATTGAGTGTGTGTTTTCATGAGGATTTTTTTCAAATCATCGATGTTTGCACTAGTTTGATTTACAACAAAAGACACATCGGATAGACTCTTTATTCAAAGGTCATTGACAATATCATAGCCCACTAGTCTCAATACTCCATCAGCTCAAACATCCTTGTCACCCCCCAGAGGGTGCCCATTTTTTTGTCTTTTGCCAAAAATTAACCCAAATTGAATTACTTCATAGTTGGGTAGTTATCTTGGGAGATATATGGTGAGCAATCTTGGGGATAGATTCTTCCCCACCCTTGCACTATGATATTGCTAATGTTTGGCAACTAACTTGGCTCAAAGTCTCTATTGCTATGATTTGTAATCAGGCTTCCATTCGGTCTTCAGTGATAAAATCCCTCAGGAGGCTTCCCAACATTTAGAATAAAGGCTTTACGTATCTTAAAGATACTAGGGGAAGGCTAATCAGTGAAAAAAACCATTGGAGGGGACTTTCATTAGCCTCCACATTTGAATATAGTGGGTTGAAATACTTGGCTATAAAGTTGTTTCCCACTTAGGTCGTTCCCCTCTCACCATCCTCAATGGCACCCTAAGGGCAACTTGGGAGGGTAGGCCTTTTAAAGGATTTAATTGCTTGAAGTAAAAAAAAAGCATAGAAGAGCGATGTCTACCCCAACTATAATGACAATAATAATACCTCTAATTGAAATCTCAATCTGAAGTTTGGACATTCATATGGTAGAGTTTACTATTATCATGGCTGGTGTTCATTTAGTTGTCAATCCAGGAACGTAAAACTTGAAATGGGTCTACAATATATATGCACTAAGCTCCTTAAATGATTATTCTTAATTACTATAGGAAAGGTAGGAATGGAAATCATAAAAAGCTAAATGAAATATTTACAAAACTTTGCTGAAAAGATCTAATAAAAATAATAGGAATCACACCGTTCTGCCTTGGCTGCAGGAATAGTCAAAGGATCTATTTGCAGTGGCAGCAAGAATAGTCCAGTCATGAACTTCTACTGCAACTAAGTAAAAACTAACTTTAATAATCATAAACACATAATCACTCACCAAGTGGGCCCCCTTGAATGAGTGATATCAAACTCTTAGCAAAGAACTATTAGTAGATCAGAATAACATATCTTTATTCATTTTTCTTGAAAGATGATTACATATCCTAAAAGAGAAAAAATTCAGAAGGCGTGACAAAAACTTTTCTCAATCCCTTTCCATTCTGTCTAACTTAGGAAATAAGGAAGAGTTTATTATAAAGAAAAGACAAACTACAATGGACAACTCTAGTTATGCCCAAAAGAAGAGGCAGATAGCTGTTAGATGAAGGGGATAACAGAGAGCTTGGCTGCAGGAACTGTGGATCTGAAACCGAACCACAGTCTTTGCATGCTAAAGAGATATTTTGCAAATTAAACATGCACCGAAGTTAAACTCCCATGGTGAAGTACAACTGCTCTGATTATGCCATAGATTGTGCTTTCTTGAATCTCCTTCAATTTGACCTCCAGCTATCTAAACGTGATTCTCCAGTCCTTAGGCACGAAGGAAAATTCTCCACTGTGGCATCAATTATTATCTAGACTCAAATAGAAACAATATACAAGGACATGCATATGCATTTTACTTAACTAATACATTCATGAACTCATATATGAAATCATCCTAAATAATCCGCATATCACAGGGACAAACCATTTGGCTGCAGGAATAAACTGGCATGACTGCGGGAATTAATAAACAAGGTTCAAACATGATTTCTTAAGTTTAGTTTTAAAACATGGATTACATATATTCAATTCACAATATTTTACTCTCACAATGCAACCCAAAAGATACCAAAAACCTAAGAGTCCTGATAAAAAACATGTCAATACATCGACTTATCATGCCCCCCAAACTTTAAGGGTTTGCTTCTCCTATAGCAAAAGGAAAATTTTTGATTTTTGCTGAAACTCTGAAATCACCAACAGTGTCCTGTTTGGTTCCCTTGGAAGACAAATTCCAATAAAATCCCTTCATCTTCTCCAACCTGGACCATCTAGTTGTTTCTTCCACATCTACATCATAATTCTGTTATGTTGGTTGACATGCCAAAAGTGGCCACATGAGGATAGGAGGCTGAAAGATTAATGGCAACCAATTATTGGATTTCTCCCTACCTAGCTGTATGTACTTGGAGGCTCTCTGTATAGCTGCATGAAAATTCTATAATGAGTAGGGTTCTCCCAGTTTTAAATGATCTGGTAGATGATTCCAGCATTGAGTTAGTCCTTCTAGTGTTGTTGTCCTGTGGGTATGAACCAATTGCTCATACACTTGATGGACTTCCTCTCTCATTAGAAGTACTATCTTACTAACATCATCTCTTATTAGCAACTTTTGCCAATCATAATACAGAACCCTAGGTGCTTCTGATTCCCTCCTTAATGGCAATGGATAGTCAAGTTCCAATTTTTCAAACTCCCTGGCTTGTGGTCCTATAATCATTTCATTTTGTATCCAAGACATTAGAGCTCTGAGATGGATACCCCCAATGTACAACAAAGGATTCCATTCTTTGTCCTGGGGTACAACATAATTATGTAAATATAATTCACATAACAGGTTCCTTACAGAATGTGGGGAGGTTTGATAAGCATGATATAATTCCTCAGGTGTTTCCAAGGATGGATTAAGATCCCTTACTATGTGGTTTAATCTAAAATTCAGATACTATTCTTTCAAGTGCACTGCATAAATTCTTGGGGGAGCCCTACATTGCATTATCTCAAGAATCATACCATAAATCTCTTCTACCTTAGTCTCCAATTCTTTAATCCTATCATCTTTTTTCTCAATCTCTTTTTGCTGCTTATTAATTATCCCTTGCAACCTCTCCTTCTTTATTTCCCATTGCGTAAAGAATGTTAAAGCAATTGATAAAGTAGTTAGGGATGAAGGAGTTCTTATGGGTCCTACCTTAGACCGTGGGATTTCTTCAATAACTTCCTCATTCTAGATTGGCATATCTCCCACATTTTCTTTAGGTTGCTGTGGAACATCATCAATAATTTCCTCACATTGCAATGCCATTGAAGCCAGATTTGCAAGCTTATCCATTACAATTTCTTCCTTAATTTCTTCTTCTACAGGGTTTTCTTGAATTTCCTCTTCTGTAGGGTTTTCTTCTTCTGAAGTTTCTACTGCAATCACCTCTGCTGGATTACTCACTAGTTGAGTCTTCTGTGTCCTCCTTCTCATTCTCCTCACATACACTTTTGAAATAGACGCAGGAGTTTTTGTTTTTGTTCGACGCCTCTTGGCTGCAGGAGGGATATGCACTTCCTGCAACCGGATAACAAATTCTTCATCTGACTCCTCCTTTTCCAATTCTTTTCCTTCCCTCTACAAAACAGGTGAACCTCCTTGAAGAGAGGTAGAGGGTTGTCCTTTTATTGACTCTGCTTCAATATTTTCTTCTAAAATAATTGCAGCTCCTTCAGCAACCAGCAAACCCTCATTTTCACCAGAAAGATCTTCTGGAACTATCTCTTCTTGAACCAGCAGATTATTTTCAATAGGGGCTTCATTTACCCTAAATTGTAGAATATCTTCAAACACACCCCATTCCATCTGTGAAACATCTCTCAGGGACCATTGTACCAGCAACTTCACCAGTCCATGATGGCTAACAAAGTGATTTCCATATTTTTTAGTCTCCTTAGTACTTATAGAAATGAGATGATACAAGAAATTTGGGACATTAACTCACCGGTCATGATGCAGATGACTAAGTAACTTGAAGTGAGGTGAATGGAGATTTGAATACCATCCTTCACAGGTAATATATTTCATAATATACAGAGCTACCTAAGGCCAATGTGCTAGCAAAGAAACCCTTCTAGTCCCTTGCCTATCCACCATTAAGGGTCTGTCAGTAGGAACTATGAACTTTGCCCTGGCACTCCTTGCATCCTTCGATTCTGGAAAGAGTTCTCCTTCTTATAGCAACCCTGTGACCTTTGCAATTCACTACTCTGTAGTGATTACCCTCAACCCCTTAACTATAGCTTCTCCTTCATCAAAAGAATGCATAAATTCCACAGCTATTTTGTTATTGAAATCCCTGATTCTTAAGAAATAATCCAGCCAGCCGTGGTTTTGGAAATAATGCACACAGACAACATCCTGTAGCAAACCTTCATGGACAGTTGCTTCATGGTGAATCAGATCACCACCCATCTTTTACTCTGATAATTCCACAGCTTCACCAAAATGTTTGACAGATTCACAAAAGCTAAAATCTACATATTAAATTTGGCGGCAAAAGTTATTATTCACTCGCGTGAAATAATAATCATCATAAGTAATGTCAGTTAGGAAATTAGTTTAGGATAATAAATACTACTAGGAAAAAGGACCATAAAGTATGCCCCCCCAACTTAACCTAGCACGTGTCCACACAGGCTGACGAGATTTCGGGTTTGGAGCGGATTAAAACAAAATTAAAAACATAATGACCTAATAAATGCATAATTAAAATAAAGTACAATATACACATACCTGCAATTGGGCGAAAATGATGGCGAAATGAAATGAAGTGATAGGTAAGAAAGGGGGATGGAGTGTAGTGGATGGAACTTTATGTATGGAGAACAATATTCCTCATGGAAATATTTTATTATGATACGGTCAATAAGTTCACTGTAGAAGCTACAGGAACTTCACCTTTATCAACATGCTCTAATGCAATAGGAAGGTCATGAATTGATACCGAAGCATTGACAGTTGCTACAGGAACATTACCAGTTGCTCCAATAACTTGTATTTCATTTTGAGGAGCAAACTGTTGCAGGAACTCTTCTCTAGTAGCTAGCTTGTGATAAAGTCATAGTCAGTGTCCATTCACTAAGAGTTTAAATCGAACAGGATCTATTGTGGACAACCAAACTGCTCCATTGTGAAATACCTCTTCTACCTCATAAGGACCCAACCACCTTGTTTGAAGTTTTCCCATAGCATCCTTATATTTGGAATCATACAAGAGTGCCTAGTCACCAACTTTGAATTTTTTTTCTTTGATATATTTATCATGCCATCTGGCTCTTTGGTTTTGAATCAACTCTATTTGTTGAACAACTATCTTTCTCCATTCATCAAGAGCATTTAACTATTGAATGCATTCCTTCTGTGCTTTAGACAATGTCATATTCAGTTGTAGAGTTGTTCTCAAGGTTTTATGCTCAAATTCAATAGGCATCATTGTTGTTTTGCCATAAACCATCTCAAAAGGTGTGAATCCAATTGGTGTTTTCCATGTTGTTCTATATGCCCAAATTGCCTTTTAAAGCCGATTAGACCAATCTTTCTTGTGGATAGACACTATTTTTGTAAGAATAGCCTCAAGCTCTTTGTTGGTAACTTCTACTTGGCCATTAGACTATGGATGATATGGAGTAGATTTTCTGTGTCTTATATTGTATTCATTGACCAAAGCTTTTATCAATGTTGATGTAAATTGAGGTCCCTGATCTGAGACAATTTCCCTGGGTACTCCATACCTTGTAAATATTTCTTCATAGAGAAATTCAGCTACCTTATTGTCTCTTGCATGTTGCATAGCTCTAGCTTCTACCCATTTTGTCACATAGTCTGTACATACCAAGATATAAGATTTGCCATTAGAAGGTGGATCAATGGGGCCAACAAAATCTAATCCCTATTTGTCAAATGGTGTAACAGATATTTGAGGGTATAGTGGCATCTCATCAAATTTTGTAGGTCTGCCCATCCGCTGACATCTGTCACATTTCCTTGTGTACTGAGCTGCATCCTTGTGTAGTGTAGGCCAGTAATAACTAGTATTGAGTACTTTCAATGTTGTCCTTTTGGCAGCAAAATGACCTCCACATGGCTCATCATGATATGCATGCAAGATGTCATATGTTTCATCCTCTCTAACACATCTTCACATGACTTGATTGGGTCTAGTATAAAATAGACAATCAGCAATCCATGAAAAGTTAAAACTTTTTTCAACTAGCAACCTTCTTTCCTTAGGAGAAAAAGAAATTGGCATCTTAGCTGTAGCTAAATAGTTGGCAATATCAGCATACCAAGGAGTATGAGCCTGTATGAGAAACAAATGCTCATCTGGAAAAGTGTCATCTATCATTGTAGATTCTTCCTGCAATTGAAGATGTGAAAGATAATCTACAACAACATTAGACTTCCCTGGCTTATCAACAACTGTGATATCAAATTCCTGCATCAACCATAACTAGCGAGCCAGTCTATCGGTGATGGATGGCTTATTCATAAGATATCTAATTGTAGTATGATCTGTATGCACAAATATTGGATACCCTATAATATAGTGTCTAAACTTGTTAAGGGCATATATGATAGCTAGCATTTCCTTTTCAGTAACTGTATAATTCAATTCAGGTCCCTGCAAATTCTTGCTGATATAATATATTGCATTTTCCAACTTATCAACTTTTTGTCCTAGCACTGCTCCTATAGCATAATCAGATGCATCGGTATGGATTTGGAATGGTAGAGACCAATTAGGTCCTTTTAGAACTGGTGCTTGAGTCAAAGCATTCTTAAGCTTTAAAAAAGCTTCGTTGCATGCTGAGGTCCATTTAAATTCTGCATCTTTAGTAAGAAATGTATATAAGGGACTTGCAATTTTGCTGAAATCTTTGATGAACCGTCTGTAGTATCCAGCATGGCCAGGAAAACTTCTAACATCTTTCTACTTAACAGGGTTATTAATATGCTGAATAACCTCAATTTTTGTTGGATCCACTTGTATGCCTTGTACAGATATATGATGACCAAGGACTATTCCTTCTTCCATCATAATGAAACACTTTTCACTATTTAGAGACAAGTTGTAGTCTTTACACCACTACAAAACTTTCTTCAAATTACCCAATGCTTGATCAAATTCAGAACCATAGGTTGTAAAGTCATCCATGTAAATTTCCATTATGTCTTGAGAAATATCAGAAAAAATACTGATGACTGCCCTTTGAAAAGTGGCTGGAGCATTACACAACCCAAAAGGAAGAATAGAATATGCATAAGTGCCCCATGGACAAGTAAATGTTATTTTCTCCTCATCCTCAGAAGCTATTTGTATCTGATTATAGCCACTAAATCCATCCAAAAATGAAAAATATCTCTTACCAGCAAGAGAATCCAATACCTGATCCACAAATGGTAGTGGAAAATGATCCTTCCTTGTGGCTAAGTTCAAAGCTCTATAATCAA
The DNA here is from genome assembly GCF_030272615.1 of Cryptomeria japonica. Classification (NCBI taxonomy): domain Eukaryota; kingdom Viridiplantae; phylum Streptophyta; class Pinopsida; order Cupressales; family Cupressaceae; genus Cryptomeria; species Cryptomeria japonica. The sequence continues at coordinate 442,626,682 of NC_081415.1, read as the reverse complement.
CACATACTCTCCATTTGCCTCCCTTTTTAGGAACTATCACCAAAGGTGATACCCATTGACTATCAGAGATAGGATAGATAAACCCAGCTTTCAACAATTTCTGCAATTCTTCCTTAACTATCTCCTTCAGGGTAGGATTAACTCTTCTTTGAGGTTGTCTAAGGGGGCAACACTCATCCTTTATGTAAATGCGATGAGTACAAACTATTGGATCAATTCCATTCATATCCTTGTAATCCCATGCAAAGGCATTTCTATGGAGTTTTAGCAAGTCCACCAGGCTATCTTTCTGAGCATCTGCTATATTCTTGTTGATGTTCAAATATTTATTTAGCTCAACCTCTATCTTGATAGCAAGATAAATCTTATTTATATTAGAAACATGATAATATGACAATTCCTACGACAACAAGGTATGTAAGATATCAGTGGCTGCAAGAAAGTCCAACCTTGCAATATTCGGAACCAATTCCTGCAATTCTTGGTCTTCTATTAATTCATTTATCAAGACCTTAAAAAGGATTGATTCTTCATCATATAACTGCATGAGTGGCACTTGATTAATCATCATAAGGTGATTAATAGAGTCAATTTCTTCAGATTCCTCTCCCAAAATAGGCCAAATAGCCTACTGCTGCTCAAGCTGAGGTTGTGCAGGGGAATATAAGGCCAATGTTTTTGTGGAACTACCATCTAAAATAGTCATGTCTCTTGATCAACACTCAATATATGCATCAGCTATGGCAAGCCATGGCCTTCCCAAAATTACTAGATGTAAAGCAGAAAATCGCGATCGAACCCTAGTTGCTCTCCCCTCTTCCAACTCCGAGGAGAGAGAAGGGAGGTTACTCTAGGGTTGATGGTTTTCACTTAGGGGAGAGACTTTACATTCAAAAGAGGGGTTGAAACCCACAAGATCCAATCCCATGCAATGCAAGATTGGATGCTAAATGAGTTTCAAGGGTTAAGAAAGCAAGGCTACCCTCTTTTGTAAAGAATGTTGATAGAAGAATTAAGCTAGGAATGCATAGAAAGTGACAAAGATTCGCTTATAAACTGAGATAGGAATACAGTATGAAGCTGCGGACCTGGAATTAGCAGTAAAATGTCGATATGGCGTTGTCCTGCAAATTTGAGTGAAAATCCACGAAACGAAGGGGGATCTGTTCGTCTCTGCACAAGGATTCCAGATCTTCAATTTCAGCCGCGTACCTGCAACCTACACATAGAAAAGCGAAGACGATTGGGGGGTTAGGGATTAGGGGTTTGCCTTTAGGTCAAACCCCGGTTTTGGAATTAACCAAGAAATGAGCAAGTGCTGTAAATGTAAATGACTGTAAAACAAGTACTAATACCTTGTTCTAAGGATGTTTGTATCCTTATGTGCGAAGGTTTAGATGTTTTTGTTTGTTGTATGTTTGTATGTTGTATGTAGCATGTAGTATGTGATCTCCTCTTCAATGGTTGAATCCTTGTCTTGAATGCAACACTTAGCCTTGAATGGAGACTTGAAATGATCAATTGCTTGAAGGAATGCTTGAATGCTTGAGTATAGTTTCCACGCTTTTTCCCTCATGTATGTATATCCCAATGAGAGAGGAAAATGTAGTTTATATACTTGTCAATTAGGGCTGATAGACTGATTTTCCCGACCTTAGGCCGACCAGGAAAGTTTATTTTCCAAATTGCAAACAAAAAGACCCGAAGTCCAAAGGAGACCGGGCCCAAAATAGGACCCAGGGACCAGGGCGCTGGGCGCTCTGGTCCCACCTCCCGGGACAGTAGGGTGCAAAGGAGGTTCAGGCCAGGGTGCAAGAAAATGCAGTTTTCAGTGTCATAATCAGGTTTCGAGGTCTCCATTTAGGTTGTGTGTTGCATCGCCATCGTGAAGACCGAAATGCAGTTGAAATTGCAAGTGTCACAATTTTAGGACGCTACATTTAGCCCCCACTTTAGCAAGAGTATGTATGCTCATACTTCCGGTAAAGTACAAGGAAACAACATTGAAAGACTTTTACTACGTCAAGGAGGCAAGATACACCAAGCCCCAGGTGGACTAAGGATCTTATGACTTCGATTGACAAAGTAAAAGGGAAGATCACGAGGGAGAACCATGACTGTCAGTAGTAAGGTTCCCTCACTATGAGTCATGCAAGAAAGATATCAAAAAATTTCAAGGCAAGGTTAAATTTGTCAAGAAATTTTCAAGTATCTTGAAAAGATATGGACGGGATGTATGCCCCCCTACGTTAAAGCGATCGCACACGCCTCACCGGGGGTGATTGCTTTAAGGTAGTGATACATATAAGAAATGAGAAAGAAAAGGAGCACGTTATCACAAGGATTTAGCCCCCAAGTGTGAGATAAGCCCAAGGATAATAGACACAAAACACAAAGCACGAGGTGACTTCACTTTCCTCGGGGTCAGTATGCTGTATGATAATTCATGTATATATATCATATGTATGTATGCATAATTGTTCTTCATTCCCCAATCAAGGAAGGTCACCTAGAAGAAGGGAACACATGTGTCTTTTGAGTCAACATGAGAGAGATCGAGAGATCTCAATGCTTTGCATCGTCCTCAAGTAGAAAACACTAAGGACAACAAATAGAAGAATGAGAATAACATATAGAAGAAGTAACACAAGAGAGGAGGAGAGAATCTGCTATGCTAATGTAACTAGTCTAGCACGTCATCTACCCCCCGATCTTGCTGATCAATGTTTCGGGAAGGTAGGGAACACGCTAGAGGAGGAACATCCAACATAGCAGATGGAGCTATCACAAGATCCAAACAAGGGCTATGTTCATGTTCCAAGCCATGTTGTTCTTGTCTAGGAGCTAGGATAAGTGCTTTAGAAAATTCATTAGATAAATGGTTATCAATATCAACAAGTTCATATTCACTATCAGAAGCAAGAGGAGTAAAATTTTCATCATGAATAACATTTTCATCTATAGCATCATCAAGATTTATAAAAATAGGGTCTTTAATTCGCACAGGATCAAGACCATCATGCATCTTATGTTTTGGAGATTTTGGAGAAAATGGAATAATGCTTGTTGAAGGTGTTTTTGGAGATTGCAAAGTTTAAGAAGCAGCTGCTTGAGCTCTAAGACGACGCTTTCGTCGGCGTTCACGTGCAGAACGATTTCATCTAGTCTTAGTAGGAAGTGAAGAAGATTGAGGAGGAGGAATGTTCTCATCCTTATCACTTGGGTGTTTAGGTTGTGGTCTCTTAGGCTGAACAATAGGAGAAGAGGAAGGTCTCTTCTCTCCATAAGAGGAAGGAGGAGGAACTGCTCCATATAAAGGAGGAATATTTGGTTTCGGAAGGAGACCAAGTCCATCATGACGAGGAGGTGTAGGTCTACTCTTAGAAGGTTTATTAGGCATAGACATAATCACATCCATGGGAACGGGTTGGGAATCTTCTTGAGGAAAGACATTAGTTTTATCTTTCAAAGGAAGAACTTCCTTCTCAAGAATGATAGGAATATCAAGTTTGGGTGTTCTAGGTTCACTTAGAGATAGGATCATATCTTTTTTCCACTTTTGATAAGATTTGAAAAGATGATCACTTCGCGGAGGAAGAGATTGGAATTGTTTAGGCCAAAAGTAATCAATAGGAACGCTAGAAGTTCTTTCAGCTGGTTTAAAGAGACTATGATTGACAGTAACAACTTCACCATTATGGGGAAATTTCAAACACTTATGAATAGGAGAAGCAATAGCTTTCATGGAAGATAGCCAAGGATAGCCAAGCTTCACACGAAATTGTTCGGAAGATGGAATAATAGCAAAGTTCACATCAAGGGATTTGTTATGGACCTCAATAGGCAATGTAATAGAACCAATTGCAGGAGAAGAAAATGCTTCAAATAGTTTCACAATCACATCTGTTTTGTCATATATCACTTGATTCAATTGCAAAGTAAAAAGAAATTCTTTAGTAATAACATTAACCATGCACGAAGGATCAATAAGCACTCCACGGCAAGGTGTATTCTTGACTTTTGCAACTATGTATAAAGGACCATCAGGTTCCCTAATGGTTTCATTGGAATCAAATGTGATGGAAGGTTCTTTAGGGTTTTCTTGCTGCTCTACAAAGTTAATCACATTCGGAGTCATAGACACAAGACCATCAGATGAAAAAGAGGAATCATTAGTCTCAATCGCATTAGAGGTATGAGAAGGTAATGGATTAGTGAAAATCTGAAGATTTTGATTAGGAGGAGCTACAGATGTATTGCCTTTATCATTCACTCTAGAAACAAAAATAGTATTATTATCAATCAAATCTTGAATTTTACCCTTTAAAGAAAAACATTTTTCAGTATCATGCCCAGGCTGACGATGAAATTGACAAAAAGCTTTGTTATCAAAATAAGGTGAAGTAATCTTTGCAGGATCAATTTGCCTTATAGGAGGAAGAGTAAGCACATTTTGTTCCAATAACTTATTCATAATACTATGCAATGATTCATTCAAAGGAGTATACTTTCTTTCTTTCTTGAAAAATTTAGAAATAGGAGGCACACCTGATGCTGCATTCACATTGTTGTTGATGATTTTTTCATTGAATTTGATGGAATCTCTATTCGGTTTAAACTTCCCAACTAGTTGTTGACTGCTATCACCCTTATCACTCGGAGCCATAGGATATGATTGTTCCATTTGACTCACAGTCAGTTGATAATTGTGAAGAGTTGCACACAACTGTTGGAAAGAAGTAAACTCAGAAAACAGAAGTTTGTCTCGAATATCTTTTTGTAAATTAGAAATAAAGATTCTTTGAATATCATTGTTAGGCACTGGAAAAGAAATTTGAGCATCCAAATGCTTATATCTACCAATGAAATCAGTCACTTTTTCTTTAACACCTTGTTTACAATGCATTAAATCAATCAAAGTAACTTTAGGACTTATATTGTTTTGAAATTATTGAATGAAAGCATTTGCAAGTTGTTCGAAAGAAGTAATAGAATAGGAAGGCAATGAGCAATACCATTGTAGGGCTTTGTCTCTTAATGTTCTAGTGAACAGTTTTGCCAGCAACCTTGGGTCATAAGCAAAATCAGTACATATTGTTTGAAAGGTCTTAACATGTGTTAGAGGATCTCCTTTACCATTATAAAGTTCCAAATGCGGGATTTCAACATGTTTAGGAGGGATAGCTCGAACAATGTCAAGAGAAAGTGGGCTCGCAACATCAAATGTGGGCACACTAAACTTAGATTGATTCATAGAGGCAATTTGTTGCTGTAAAGAAGAGACAGTTTGTGAAAGATTGTTAATGGTCGCTTCAGTCGAAGAATTCATATTAGACGTGTTAGATTGTGATGGAGGTGTTATGTTATTGAAAGAAGGTAGAGAGTAAGGTGGTGGGACACTATGATAGTTAGTCATAGGAGATGATTGGACAAGAGGAACACTACAAGGAGGAATGGAAGGGTTAAATAAATTGCCCCCTTGTGTCATGTTCATTTGTGGAGATATAATAGGGACACTCATTGAAGGAATGAATGAAGAAGTCGGATTAAATGAAGGAAGAGGGTTAATTGAAGAAGGGGGATTGCCCCCATGACTAGTGATCACAGGAGGAATGTCTTGTGTAGAAGTAGCCATTATGTTTGATGTAAAGGTAGGTATGCTAGCAATAGAAGTCATCAAAGGAATAGAATGATTGACTTGAGTAGGAGGTTGTGTATAACCCAAATTTTCAGCACAACTCTTCATACGCATCACATTCAAATCCACAATGTGTGCAATACCACGCAAAATATCAATTCCATTCTTATCACTTTGAAGCATACGTTTTAGACCCTCAATTAAAGGAAGAGCTTGACTATCGGGGTATTCTTGAGACATCCATTGTCGAAAATCATCAAATTGGTTATCCAATTTTGAAAGTTGTTCTTCAGAAACCTCATGGAGAGCTTCTTCATCATTAGGAGGATTAGAGGAATTACCCATGTTCTCGTTAAAAAGGCTATTCAAATTAGGTTCCATCTCCTCGGTAATTAAACCTTGGAAGGACTTAATTCTACGGCTTCGTCTAACGGGAATAGTGTAAGTAGGGCTTATTGTTGTAAAACTCATGCACTAGAGAGAGAGAGAAAGTTTTGATTTTTAGAGGTAGCAATTTTCAGTAAAATCAGCCAATCTTCTGGATTTAAGCTATTAAATGCAATCACGACAGTCTCCCGAAATTTCAGAAAAAATGTCCGGGACCGTGGCGCTCGGAGTGCAACACGGTCCTTGCAACTTTTTTCGAAATTTGCAGGGATGAAAGGTATGATGATTTTAAAGCTAATTTGAAAAAATTGAGTGATTTTACGATCTGTAGATAGGCCAAATAAAAGTTGCAATCTCAAAATTGAACCCTACCAAGATTGTCAAAAAATGCAAAAATTTGAATTTTGAAAAAGAGAGGGAAACTGAAATTTTGAATTTTATGATTTTAGAGGGAATGTCAAAAGCAATGCAAGTTTTGAAATTCAAAAGTTGACTCAATTTCACGCAAAATTCAATTTTGAAAGCGGAAATTAAAGTTGTTGTAATTAAGCACTTAATTTCAAAAGTCACGAATTGCAAGAATTTGAATAAAGCACTGAAATTTCGAATGAATGCAAACACACTTTTCAGATTTAGGACAGTAAGAACACAATTTTGACACAAAATTTCAGTTTCAATGATTTTTGAATGATTAGAAGCATTAATCCAAGCAATCCCTAGACCAACTTTGACTTTAATTTTGAAGGTGTTAAAATTGATAAAATCAGCCAAAATTCTGGATTTTAGCAGGAAAATACAGTAAGATCTAGCTCCCGAAATTTCGAAAAAAATGTCGAGGACGATGGCGCTCGGAGTGCACACAGTCCTCGCAACTTTGTTCCAAATTTTCAGGGATGAAAGATATTGTGATTTTATTGCGGAATCCAAAGTTACAGCTGATTTGGAAATGTTTTGATCAGTGAAATTGTCGGACAAAGGTTGAATCAAGAGGGTTTTAAAAATTAGGGTTTTAACACTTAACCACTTAATTTTCAAAATTAAAGCACAAATATGAATTGATAATTTGTAATAGAAGGGTAGATCTGAAACAAGCATTAACATTTAGACATTTCACAAGCTTAATTACTAAAAAGAAAATTTAGGGTTTTTATGCAATTAACCTCTAAAATTTTGTAAAAGATCAAACATGGAAATGTAATCAAGGAATCCAATTTCAGATCTAACCATGAATAATCAGAAAGGATGTTCACGTCGGGTTCACCAAAATGTAAAGCGGAAAATCGCGATCGAACCCTAGTTGCTCTCCCCTCTTCCAACTCCGAGGAGAGAGAAGGGAGGTTACTCTAGGGTTGATGGTTTTCACTTAGGGGAGAGACTTTACATTCAAAAGAGGGGTTGAAACCCACAAGATCCAATCCCACGCAATGCAAGATTGGATGCTAAATGAGTTTCAAGGGTTAAGAAAGCAAGGCTACCCTCTTTTGTAAAGAATGTTCATAGAAGAATTAAGCTAGGAATGCATAGAAAGTGACAAAGATTCGCTTATAAACTGAGATAGGAATACAGTATGAAGTTGCGGACCTGGAATTAGCAGTAAAATGTCGATACGGCGTTGTCCTGCAAATTTGAGCAAAAATCCGTGAAACGAAGGGGGATCTGTTCGTCTCTGCACAAGGATTCCAGATCTTCAATTTCAGTCGCGTACCTGCAACCTACACACAGAAAAGCGAAGACAATTGGGGGGTTAGGGATTAGGGGTTTGCCTTTAGGTCAAACCCTGGTTTTGGAATTAACCAAGAAATGAGCAAGTGCTGTAAATGTAAATGACTGTAAAACAAGTACTAATACCTTGTTCTAAGGATGTTTGTATCCTTATGTGCGAAGGTTTAGATGTTGTTGTTTGTTGTATGTTTGTATGTTGTATGTAGCATGTAGTATGTGATCTCCTCTTCAATGGTTGAATCCTTGTCTTGAATGAAACACTTAGCCTTGAATGGAGACTTGAAATGATCAATTGCTTGAAGGAATGCTTGAATGCTTGAATGCTTGAGTATAGTTTCCACGCTTTTTCCCTCATGTATGTATATCCCAATGAGAGAGGAAAATGTAGTTTATATACTTGTCAATTAGGGCTGATAGACTGATTTTCCCGACCTTAGGCCGACCAGGAAAGTTTATTTTCCAAATTGCAAACAAAAAGACCCGAAGTCCAAAGGAGACCGGGCCCAAAATAGGACCCAGGGACCAGGGCGCTGGGCGCCATGGTCCTGAAGGACCAGGGCACTGGGCACTCTGGTCCCACCTCCCGGGACAGCAGGGTGCAAAGGAGGTTCAAGCCAAGGTGCAAGAAAATGCAGTTTTCAGTGTCATAATCAGGTTTCGGGGTCTCCATTCAGGTTGCGTGTTGCGTCGCCATCGTGAAGACCGAAATGCAGTCGAAATTGCAAGTGTCACAATTTTAGGACGCTACACTAGATATCCCCCCAATGTTGCTTTTGGGGATAAAATCATAAAGTCTACAGGATATTCTCAAGAATCTAGAATAACCACAATATCTTCTATCATACCATCAGGTCTTACTGCAGAGTCATCAACAAGTTGAAGAACTGTGTGTGTAGCCCTTAAACTATCTATCTCTAGATGATTCATTACTTCCCTTGTCATTACATTAATGGCTGCCCCTAGATCAACTAAAACTTCTTTTATTTGACTGTCATTAATGACTATACTCACAATAGGACTGTCTGGATCAGAATACTTTGGAATAGCAATTTTTCCTAACATAATATCAGCCAATTGACCCATAACATGAACTATTTGTGGATCCTTTTTCTTTCTGCTAGGTTTCTTTAGGCATGCCTCTCTCAATGCTTTACCATATATTGGAACATCCTTTATTGCTTGCAGCAATGAAATTTTAACATAAATGTGCTTCAGTTGATCAAGAATATCAAAGCTTTGTTGTTGATCAGTTGAAACTTCTTTGTCTTTCAATCTTTGGGGAAATGGTGGTAATATTTGAGTTTGAGGTATTACATCATTAGGATCAGAGATTGGCTCCTCTTCTTGTACCTTAGTAATAACTAGCTGAAAGGGATTAGGTAGTGTTGTTCTAGATCGGAGGTGAATATCATCTAGTGATAAAGAATAGGCTGGGTATTGATTAGCATCAACTAAAGAAGCTTGTTGTTGTTGTTGAGATTTGATATTTGGATTAGGCAATAGTTGAGTAGGCAAGTACGTTGGCTTGGAAGGTGGTGTTGTGGCTATAGGAGGTGGCATTAAAGCAAGAGTTTGTGGCTGCTAAGTAGGGGGCTGATATCCAGAAGATTGGATGACCATGATGGGTTTCCCCTCCATTGAGAGGTAGGTTGTCAATTCCCTTAAAACTGGTTCCTTGCACCTTGAGGTGGATACTAGTTTCCCTGTGGCTGCTACCACTGGGGTATTTGATTAGCAAATTTTTGTCCTTGGCCTTGTGATCCATACCAATTTGGATAATTACCAAAATTTTGAGAATACTGTGGTTGCCATTGGTTATTTGGTGCATAAGAATTACCACTATAACCAGAAAAGGAAAGTGGATCAGGTGGCATACCTTGTCTCTGAAAATTTGGTCTTCTCTGAGCAACATAGAAGACTTGTTCATCCTCCCCTTGAACTAGTTTGAACTTAGGTACTTCAACATTTACAACCATCTTACATCTGCAATCTTTCTTCTGCTGCTTACAATGAGGACAAAATTCTACAAGAAATGCATCAGCTTCCTCATGCTTCTTCTTGGCTGCCAATGTATCCAACTGAGTAGCCATATTGTTTATAATATCCTCCTTGAAATCTTTTAATAAATGACTAAGTTCCAACCTAGAAACTCCATTTCCAGATGATGATGATAGTGCTCTTGGCTTAAATCTCCTATTCTTCTTAGAAGTGGATCTAGAATACTTTTTGCAAATTTGTCCTATTTTAGCCCAAGTAGACTATGTAATGTCACCTCCCCCCATTAGATCTAAGGAATCAGTGCATTCATCATTGATACCCCTCAAGAATATCAATTTGAGGGATTCTTCATTCAGAGTACTATGCTTGGACTTCTTGACACTAAACAAAAACCTTTCCAGATAATCCTCAAGGCTCTCATCTTCAGTTTGTGTCATTCTAAAGATATCATCCCCATGATGATCAGTGCCTCTACAATAATCTTTGTATTTTGCAAGAAACAATCATTTCATCTCATCCCATGTATTGATTGTGCTACTACCCAAGCTCATAAACCATCTATGGGCATCTGTAGTATAGTCAAAAATCCTAGAGAGAACATCAAACTCAAACAGAAATGTATCAAGATCCTCTGTAACCAACCCATAAAACTTAGGAAGTGAAGATGCTGGAATGTTCTTGAGGTTAGCATTATCATGTTGGTCAGAGATGGGAAACTCAAATGTTGGACCAAGTGGTGGTGGTGGATTATTTCCACCAAGAGGTGGGTTCCCTTGCATTGGACTTGTGGGGGTTATTACAATAGGCAATTCTTCTTCTTGTGGACCAAAAAGGAACTGAAGACTACCTTCTGGAAATTCAAACTCGGGGTGATTCAAATTTTGTGGGACTTGATACAACTCAGAAAAAGGGTTTATATCTAGAAAACTATCTTCTGCATGAGTAGTATGAGTGGGTAAAAACCTACCTCTGGCATCTCTTCTTCTATTATGCATACAGATTCATGAGATTCAAACAATTAACTAGAAACTAAAATAATCATAAAAGGCTCTTAGCTTGACACCATCCCCGGCAACGGTGCCAAAAATGTCTACCCCAACTATAATGACAATAATAATACCTCTAATTGAAATCTCAATCCGAAGTTTGGACATTCATATGGTAGAGTTTACTATTATCATGGTTGGTGTTCATTTAGTTGTCAATCCAGGAACGTAAAACTTGAAATGGGTCTACAATATATTTGCACTGAGCTCCTTAAATGATTATTCTTAATTACTGTAGGAAAGGTAGGAATGGAAATCATAAAAAGATAAATGAAAGCTTTACAAAACTTTGCTGAAAAGATCTAATAAAAATAATAGGAATCACACCGTTCTTCCTTGGCTACAAGAACAGTCAAAGGATCTATTTCCAGTGGCTGCAGGAATAGTCCAGTCATGAACTTCTACTGCAACTAAGTAAAAAATAGCTTTAATAATCATAAACATAGGATCACTCACGAAGTGGGCCCCCTTAAATGAGTGATATCAAACTCTTAGCAAAGAACTATTAGTAGATCAGAATAACATATCTTTATTCATTTTTCTTGAAAGATGATTACATATCCTAAAAGAGAAAAAATTCAGAAGGCGTGACAAAAACTCTGCTCAATCCCTTTCCATTCTGTCTAACTTAGAAAAGAAGGAAGAGATTATTATAGAGAAAAGACAAACTACAATGGACAACTCTAGTTACGCCCAGAAGAAGAGGCAGATAGTTGTCAGATGAAGGGGATAACAAAGAGCTTGGTTGCAGGAACTGTGGATCTGAAACCGAACCACAGTCTTTGCATGCCAAAGAGATATTTTGCAAATTAAACATGCACAAGAGTTAAACTCCCATGGTGAAGTACAACTACTCTAATTATGCCATAGATTTCGCTCACTTGAATCTCCTTCAATTTGACCTCCAGCTATCTGAACGTGATTCTCCAGTCCTTAGGTGCGAAGGAAAATTCTCCACCACGACATCAATTATTATCTGCACTCAAACATAAACAATATACAAGGACATGCATATGCATTTTACTTAACTAATACATTCATGAACTCATATATGAAATCATCCTAAATAATCCGCATATCACAGGGACAAACCATTGGCTGCAGGAATAAATTGGCATGGCTACAGGAATTAACAGACAAGGTTCAAACATGATCTCTTAAGTTTAGTTTTAAAACATGGATTACATATATTCAATTCACAATATTTTACTATCACAATGCAACCCAAAAGATACCAAAAACCTAAGAGTCCTGATAAAAAACATGTCAATACACTGACTTATCAAGTGGATTTGGCCTTTTGATCACCCAATTAAGGGGAGAGCATATACCTACCACTTTCAAGACAAGGTGAGTAATTTTCTTTTTATCCTTCCAAATCAATTATTGGCTAAGACCTATTTGGAGATGTTTCTCCAACAAGCATGGTGTTCTTTTAGTCCCACAAAGCAATTTGTTTATTTAATTTAGGAAATGAAATCCTAGTCAACTTAAAACAATGCAGGTTGCTTTGAGATGAAAGTCACTTTGCAAAACGAAATGTGGATTGTTCTTTTTAATCTTGCAAACAAGTATTGATTGTGAATTATAACCTTTGCAAGAAAATAAAAGATTGTTGTTGTTATTTTTATAACACCAAAATTTGAAGTGTGAACCTAACTTGCAAGAAGGAAAATGTGAAGTTGTTGTTCTATTTAACCTTCAAAATGTGATTATTTTTAAACCCCTAAATTGAAATGTGAGATTATTTCACCAATTGAAACTTAATGAGATTCTTTTTAGCTTGAAAAGAAAATGAATTAATTTTAGCCAACTTTGAAAAATCTAGGAAAAATAAATGCAAATCCTACTTTAACTCCTTCAATCCTGCATCAAATTGTTAGACCTGCAAGAAAACACAAGTTAGAAAAATCAAAAATCATATGGTGGGCTTCTGCAAGCCTAATTTCAAATCTTGGTTACAAATCTCCTCTGTTTAAGCAGAAACTTGTACGAGGTTTCTCGCCTACTCGTATGACAATTCCAATGCTCCCATACGACAAAACAATTTACTTGTATGAGAAAATAGTATACTCGTGTGGGTTCAAATATTAGCTCGTACGAGCTTAAAAAAGAGATAGAGGATAGAATAAAATAGAAAATAGCTCTCTATTTTCACCATAAACTCGTACGAGTTTCTTCACAGGCCCATATGACAAATGGTAGGTTCCAATATGACAAAAATGAAACAATCATTTAACACTCGTATGAACTTGCATGAACCTGCGGAAAATTGTTAGAAAAATGGATTTTAGGGGTCATGCTCCAAGGTGGGCACCAATTAATGTGTGACTAAAATGTGGGAGATACCTGCACATGCAAGAAAACACAAATCACACACACACATGAGACATTACATTAGTGAAATCAAGAAATCAAAAATGCAAACTAATCTAATTATTAGTCCAAGAAATCCCAAGATTGCTAAGCCCGTCACATGATCCTCTATCTCTAAAGATCTCTAAGATTCAAGGTGGCCCTCACTTGGAAGAGCACTTGATCCTCAATATGACAACCTATAGAATGAGTTATGAATGTTGATTCTAGGATCAAAATGCATACAACTAAGATCCTAGCTAAGATGAGATGATGGATAGAGATGCAAGATGCAAGATGAAGATATGAAATGAGTTCCAAATTGAAAGATTAAGTGAACTAATTAGGATAATATGAGGATTAGATATGAGAATGCTATGAAAATGATATGAATTAAGCTAGCAAGATATTCTAAATGTGTATTAAAAAAAGCTAAGCTATAATGCAATTAAATTGGCCTAAATGCTTAGTGATGGGGATTGAGCTCCTTGATAACATGCACAACACAATTAGACTATAGATTGGATGCAATAGAAGTGGATGGATCCTTAGATTAAAGAAATGGGATCTATTTATAGAGAAAATTGAGAAATGGATGGTTGAGATTGAGTAACCTCAACAAGGGCTAGGATTGAAAGTTATCAATCCATGTGAGGGATTCAATCCAATCCCAAGTTGACAAATGTCATCTTGAGAGGGCTTGAGAGATGCTAAGAAATAATTAGATGCTAATTTATCATTAGGGAAGGCTTCAAGGGGTTACATCATTGGATAATGCTTTTATCCAAGGAAGCAGGGTATTGTTCAAGAGGTAAATTCTTGTGCAAGGATAAAATATGGTCAAGTGGACAACCATCATGGGTTAGGGGTGTGGGCTTGTAAGAACCTTAAATGGTCTTTGAATAATTTTAGAGGTTAACTTCCCCCAAGAAGAAAACCACTAGTGGTCTAGGGGACAACTTTGTAAGAGCCTTACAAATTTGGGGGTATTCAACAAGTTACCTTGTTGAAAGGAGAAGGTCTTAAATGCATTTTGAAGACTTTCTCCAAATTTGGGGAAGTGAATCCCCCAAATTTAGAGATTGGACATGATGAAGAGAATTAGGCTAATTAATGGAGGATTAGATGGATTCTAGAAGAAATTAGGAGAAGTGGAAAATGTAGGTTTTGGCAAGTGGGTGAGGGAAAATAGGAATTTTAGTAAATTAAAAATATTTAATTTAGCCAAAAGAGGATACAACTTGCATTTGATGGATTTTGCAAGTGGGGTGGGATTTAATTAAATGTAAATTTAATTAAATGGAAAAGAGGATTTTAATTAAATAAACAAGATTTATTTAGTGAAATGGCTAAGGGTATTTAATCAAACCTTAGTTTAATTAATGGATTAGGTTTTTGAAGAAAGGGGTTTAATAACATCTTTAATTTGATTAATAGGCTAATTAGAAGAATAGGGATATTAATTAAATCTTAATTTAATTAATTGGAAGAATTATGGATAGTTAAATGAATAAAATTCACTTAATTTATTGTGCCACTTTTAGGTGTCTACATTTTGCCCCTCTTTGAGTTAACGTGTGACCACATGGTGATTCAAAGAAAACGTTTAATTTCTCATCAAATTTTTTTGATATGATGTTGCTGCCAAAGTCATATATGATTGCCTAGATACGAAAAAAATTGATTTGATATGAAAAGTCGATATGAAGCTGGTGTCGATATGAAATTGATGTTGATATGCCCCCTCAGGAGATAAATTGAGAAAATTATGATTTTCAGGGTAGTGGCATGATGCGGGATGATTTTCAAGAGTTTGGACAATTTAAATTTATCTAATTTTTTAAATTTTTTGATATTTATCTATCGATAAATTTTATTAAAAAGAATATTGAAGAAATGAGGAAGACTAATGTGGGTATAGCATGTACATGCACCACACGTCCACCGAGGTTGTGTTGGTATGAATCCTAATTGTCAATATGGTTCAAGTGTTGATATGTTCCAAAGGTCGATATGGGTCAATAGGTCGATATGGGTCAAACTTGATTGTCGATATGAGTCAAACTTGTCGATATGGGTCAAAGGTCATTATGGGTCTTGATTCGATATAAGTCCTGATTTGATATGGGTCTTGATTTGATATGGGTCCTGATTGTCGATATGGATCCTGATTGACTGATTTTTTATATGATACTGAACTTTGATATGTTGTTTGATTTTGATATGGGACTTGGATTGATTAATTTTTTATATGCAACATGGATTGATTGATTTTAGATATGGAACATGGATTGATTGATTTTTGATATGGAACTTGGATCATAGATTTTGATATGGAACTTGGTTCATAGATTTTGATAGTAATATAATATCCAGGGACTTTGGACATTTATTTGTTCTGACTGATGATTGGTTCTGACTTGTATCATTGATTTTCCTTTGGATCAGCATGTGGTCACATGTGTGCATGATGATATGATTTTGATTTTGATGAGCTATATGATATGCTTTTAATCTATATGACTTTTGTGGATGATGTGATTTGTGTGTTTTATTTTTATTTTTATGATTTACATGCTTATATGATCATGTTTTGTAGTTTTGTGTGTTGTGGATAATGCGATCTAGCATTCTACATATTATCGATATGATATGCTCATGTATGGGGATAATGATATGATTGATCATATTGATCATATTTAACCTTTGTCCCATACAAATCCAAAATGTCCTCAGTGATATGCCACTTGATTGCTTCGTAGGACAAATTATCATGGTAAAAGGCTTCACTCACACATAGAAAACAAATAAAACATCACATTCCTTCCTTGGTTATCTAGTCATTGAGACATCTTTGAGTCACTTAGGAGATATGATAAGCAAAATATAACAACCATAAGTAAGCATGTATGCTATTGGAAATATATTCTTTTCAAGTAAAACATCTTGCAAATAGATCTTTTGTTTAATTCCATGATATCAAGTCTTCTTGCACTGTTGTTGTCATTTGTTTGTTGTTCTGATCCTTGCTGTCTTGCTACGTGTTTTTTCTGATAGCAAAAAATCCTCAAGATGAAATGCCCCTAGCGAGGTCACAAACCTGCCCCCACTCTAGATAGTAATCGATATGGATATGTACAATTGATCACCAAGATATGGTGGGATATGATATGGATAATTGATCACATGATCAAGGATAGTGACTACATTAAGTATGTCCGAGATTGATACTATTGTTCGCCATTTGCTGGAATTGATTATGTGTTGCATTGATGTTTTGTCATTGATGTCAACACTAGTTGTTTGGATGCTTTACTAATACCCTTCTGGTCTTGGTAGGTTAAGTGGTTTCTGGTTAACTTGGATCAGGTATGATCTGAAAGGCTCTGATATAGTTTGGTGATGGAATTGGCTTGTTCATGATACTTATACGCATATTTGGTTAGTTGGTTTTGGTCTGGTGATTGGATTCTATCCTGCTTGCTTAGAAGATTGGTTTTTGGTTTTGGCGATGGTTTCACTAGAAGAGCTTTTGATGAAGATATTTGATGAATTGCATAAGTGGTGTTGGTGCAGCTTCTGATCAAGTTTCAAGATGTTGTTGGTGATCATATTCGAGACTTGGCAGATGGAGATCATTGTTGAAGTGTGTTGACCTATACTTGGTCCCAATTGATCTAGGTTTTGGACTGGATTTAATGTATTATGTGGATAGGACCTATTGATGCATTTTCGGGATGTCTTATGTGTTGATATTGCTTGTTTGGTCTAAGGCCAACATGGTTTGTAATTATGTAATTGGTTTATTGTTTGGTGGTCGACCTAATTTTTTATGGTCGAGGGTTTGTATATATAGATGTAAGATCTCATTGTAGATCATCATGGTTAATGTAAGAGGTCATGGTCAAGGAAAGTAATGTGCAAATAATGTAATATCATTCAAGCAGACAAGTTGGTTGATCATAGGAGATCAAATTGGGTTTATGTGAGAGGAATTAGTCCTCTGGTATTGAGCTTAACTGGAACTGTACTCTAGCATAGGAGATGTTATCTTTTGTAGTTCAACACTTCTTTGGGTTGTAGTTTGGATTTATATGTAGTTAGTGAGGCTCCTTTTTTGATGAGCAGTGCGCTCTAGGCTATTGGCCTTCCTGCAAGTGCAGACCCCTTCATTGTAATTCACATACTTACTGCATAAGTATTATCTGACTATGGGTAGGCTTCCCACCATGGTTTTCCCCTTTTACCAGATTTTCCACGTACAAATCTTGGTGTTGTGTGGATGGATTTTATTTTGTGATTATTGTTAATGCTTAATTGATTAAATATTATTCCAGTATATTTTTTTGGTTTCAATTATTAAATTTTTAATTGTTGAATGTTCTTGTAATCTATGACAATTGATTCACCCCCCCCTCTTAGTTGTCTTCTAGTTATGTGAACTATCTAACAATTGGTATTAGAGCTTTGGTCCTCTTTGCAGAAAGATTAACTGGTTGAGGAATATTATATGGTGACTATTAATTCAAGTTCATCCAGTTCTTCTGGAGCTATCTTTCAAAGGGATATTCCGAGGCTTGATGGAACAAATTACACAGTATGGAAGATTCAGATGGAGACTCATCTGAGATGTCTTGGCAAGGATATTTGGGAGATCACATAGAATGGTGTGACATCCTATAATCTGACATCTGGAAATCCTCCTCCAGCTAACCTGGACAAGGAGCTTGAGAATGATTGTAGAGAAAGAGAACCCCTCTTGTGTGCACTTTCTGATCAACAAATAATGGGATTAACCAAAAAATCATTTGGAAAGGCTATATGGGATAAGTTGGAGACTCTTAATGAAGGTGACCCTATAGAAAAGATTTATAAACTTGATGGTTACCGGGTGAGATATGAAAACCTGAAGATGTAAGAAGAGGAAAGGATTACTGAATTCATGGAAAGGTTAAATGAGATTGTTATGGGAATTCAATGTTGTGGTGGAACTCTGAGTGAAGATGAAACTGTTTCTAAAGTCCCGAGAGCCCTACCACCGGCTTACGAAATGAAGGCTACTACTATTAATGAATTGAGAACAATGGCTAATACATCTGTCAATAAATATACTTTGGTTGGGAAACTATTTTCTTTTGAGCTTGAGGAATTTGGACCTTCTGGAGCTGTGAAGACTAAACCTGCTTTTCATGCATCTACATTTGCAATCGGTAAGCAACACTGGAAAGATTTATATGCAAAGAAATTAGAAGATGTGAAGAGAGAAGATGATGAGTTTGAGAAACTTGAAGTACTATTTGCTAGAAGAGTGCCAAAAGGACCGATAGGAAGTAAGTATGAAGGAAAAGAACCTTTTAAATGTTTTGCATGTAATAAGATTGGTCATTTTGCATCTAGATGTCCTGAAAGGAATTCAAGATTTGAAGAAAGAGTTAGAAGATCATTTAATTCTAACCCTGGATATCATAACACACCTAAGTACAATAAAAACAAAGAAAAATAGTGCTACATAGTGGATGAGGAAGGCATTACTGAGTCAGATGATGAACTGATAGAAGAATCTGCCAATGGATCTGACAATGGCATGGAATGGGTGTTCCTGGATATCAAGGAAGATGATCCGACATTGGAAGAGAATGTACTTAAAGAGAATGCACTTGCTGCTAAAATTGAAGACAAGGATGAATGGGTAATTGATAGTGGTTGTTCACATCATATGACTGGAGATAAATGGAAGTTTCTATCTTTACAAGAATTTTATGGTGGTCTAGTTAGATTTGGAGATGACAAGGCATGTATGATTAAAGGAAAAGGAACTATATCATTAGATTTTAAGAACAATAGTGACAATTTCTATTATGTTGAAGGTTTGAAGTATAATATTTTGAGTATAGGACAATTGGTAGATAAGGGATTTCAATTACAATTGAAGGATGGAAAATGCAAAATCATTAATAGATCTAGCTTGAAGATTGCAACAGGTACATAGACAAAAGGTAATACATTTCATTTAAACTCTGGTGAGATGACATGTCTGATTACACAAATTGATGAGAGTTGGCTATGGCATAAAAGGATGTGTCATGTAAATTTTGATTGCATTGTGAAGATCTATTCAACTAAGGCAGTTAGGGATATACCTAAGATTATGAAGCCCTATAATCCAGTATGTAAAGAATGTCAAATGGGTAAACAAGTCAAAACATCTTTTAGGAGTATACAAGATAAATCAAATGATGTTCTTGATCTTATTCATACTGATTTGTGTGGCCCTGCTAGAGTTAAAAGTTTTCGTGGTGATAGATATTTCTATTGGCATTTGCATGAATATTGCATTAATGATATGTTATGTTGTCATTGATGTGAATTGAACTAGTAATAGTATTTATGATATTGTTGTTATTATTGGTATTGGCTTGTAACCGGTAGGAAGAGCTTTGAGAAACATGTTATAAATCGATAAGTTAGTTTGTGAGTTGAACCAGTAAACCGATATATAAGGTTAAACCCTTTTCTATGCAATATAACCGATAAACCCTACCAGTTGCTTTTTGTTAAACCCTAACCGATGAAGTTTGTTGGTTTAAGATCTAATGATGAGCAGTAATGATGGAGACACATGTGATCATTGAATGAGGATTAGTTCAGATTGTTTGTTTGTTTAGGGAATGAGCAAAGTGGATTACATCTAATGCATAGCATGTGATGAGTTACAAAGTCTGATGAAGTGGTGATCATGGAGCGGTTGGAATTTTCTTGAAGAATGTGAAAAGATTGTTATGATTTCTAATGGTCAAGATTGAACCGACTTGTTTGTAATCTCTATGAGAGAATTAGGTTTTTGTTGTGTTACTGACCTAATTGATTTGTATTTTAAGGTCGATGAAGTTGTTTGTAAGAGTGTTGGCAAAGTGTTGGTTGAAAACCAGTTGAGTGTGTGGTTGCCTAACTAAAGAATGGATCTATAGTTTTTGGAAAGGTAAACTAAACCTTAAAAGGATTTGATGAAGCAAATGTAGTGTTGTTCAGACAGATCAAGAAAATGTGTTGTTTTCTAACAATTACATCAGAATTGAAATCCCCTAACCGGGTAAGTTCTAACAAGCTTAGTTACTTATTAAATCCTCTAACAAGGTGGTCCATTAGCTTGGATTCTCAAACCCTCTACTGAGGTTACTCCTAACAAGGTATTTTTCTTTTTCATCAAGGAATTTTGTAAATCCCTTAACCGGGTGATTCCTAATAGAATCAGTTCTTAACATGACTTATTGTAAAAGCTTTAACAGGGTGAACTTCAAAAGAGTTCAAATAGCTATCCTTGTGAGTCTCATCTCACTGTGGTTTTTACCTATTTGGGTTTTCCACGTATAACATTTGTGTCAAGTGGTGAATATTTTTGTGGTTATGATCTTATTTGATTGATTACTTAACTATTCTGATAAGGCATGATAACTGGAAGCATTGAGAGATTGAATATGTTGAGATATGATTGAGCATTTTGATGTTTACAAAATTGAAGTTGTTTACTATTAAGTTGTTATAACAGTTAACCGGTTGATGTTGAGTATTGATCTTGATAAGTGACAGTTTACTTTGTGAGTTTGAATTTGAGATTGAGAAGTTTGTATTAGTTTTTCAGTATACTGATTCACCCCCCCCCCCTCTCTGTATTCTACCAGATACTTATTCTTTCATCATACCATCAATTTAATGCTAATCATTGATGATTATTCTAGAATGATGTGGGTTACTTTTTTGAGAGAGAAATTTGAAGCATTTGAAAAGTTTAAAATCTTTAAGGATAAAGTGGAAATTGAGACATGATTGAAGATTAAATGTTTGAGATCAGATCATGGTGGATAATTCACATCTAGTGAGTTTAATAACTTTTGTGACAAGCATGGTATAGGAAGACAATTTTCTGCTCCCCAGACACCTCAATGGAATGGAGTTGTGGAATTAAAGAACATAACTGTCTTAGATGCGACTAGAACAATGATGATGGAAGCTAGTCTACCTCATATCTACTGGAGAGAAGTAGTGAGTACACCGATTTATACATTTAACAAAGTAAACATCAAAGGGGAAACCGGTAAGACACCTTATAAATTATGGTTTGGCAATACATCTATAGTTAAGTATTTCAAAAAATTTGGTAGTAAATGTTATATCAGGATAGATGATACTATTGGTAAATTTGATCCTAAATGTGATGAAGACATATTTCTTGGTTATTCTAATGAAAGAAAAGCATATAGATGTTATAACAAGAGATTACAGAGAATTATGGAGAGTGCTAATGTAAAATTAGATGAGTTGAACATAAGTCAAATCAGAGTTTATGAGAAGGAACCGACAGTGGAAATGATTATATCTGAACCGGTAGCACCGTTATCAGAATAGAGAGTTGAACCAGTTACTCCGACAACATCAGAGAATTCTACAGTGACTGAAGAACACGAAAGAGGAACAAAATGTCAGAAAACTCCTAGGTATGTGAGATTGAATCATTTTGAAGATCAAATCATTGGAGATAAGAGCAATGGAAAGATGACAAGAAGAAGATTGGCAACTAATGAGGTATGTTTAATTTCACAAGTTGAACCGGTATCAGTAATTGAAGCATGTAAAGATGAACATTAGTTTAAAGCTATGGAAGAATAATTAGATTAGATTGAGAAAAATAACACATGGACCTTGTTTCCCCGACCTAAAAATAAAAAAGTTATTGTAACTAAATGGATTTTTAGGAATAAATTGAATGAGGATGGTCAAGTTATAAGGAATAAGGCTAGATTGGTTTGTAAAGGATATTCTTAGAAGGAAGGAATTTATTATGGAGAGACTTTTGCACCTGTAGCTAGGATTGAAGCTATAAGATTATTTCTTGCCTATGTTGCTTATAAAAACTACAAGGTTTATCAGATGGATGATAAATGTGCATTGTTGAATGGGGATCTGGATGAGGAATTTTATATTGAGAAAACTAATGGTTTTTCTATATTAGATGATATAGATATGGTTTGCAGGTTAAGGAAATATTTATATGGATTGAAACAAGTACCTAGAGCTTGGTATGAAAGGTTGGATAAATATCTTTTGAAGCTTGGTTTTACTAAGGGAAGTGCTAACAGTAATTTATATTATAAAATCATTGATGATGATATATTGATTGTTGAAGTATTTGTTGATGACATTATTTTTGGAGGTGATGATAAATTATGCATAGAATTTTCTAAAAATATGGAGAAAGAATTTGAGATGTCTATGATTGGTGAGATGAAATTTTTCTTAGGTTTGCAGATTACTCAAACTGACAAAGGCAATTTCATCTTTCAAACTAAATATGCTAAGGAATTATTGAAGAAATTTGGTATGGGAGATTCTAAACCGGTAAGTACTCCTATGGTTACAAGTGAGAAATTGACAAGAAAAGATGTTTCTCCACCAGTAAATCCTACAAGATACAAATCTATGATTGGAGGTTTGCTCTATTTAACTTAAACTAGGCCTGACATTATGGATGTTGTTTGTATTGTTTCAAGATTTCAGAGTGATCCAAGAGATAATCATGAGATGCCAATGAAAATGATTTTTAGATACTTGCAAGGTACATCAGAATATGGTTTATGGTACCCTAAGGATGATAACTTTACCTTATGTGCATATACAGATGTTGATTGGGCTGGAGATGTTGATGACAGGAAAAGTACTTTTGGTGGAGCTTTCTTTCTTGGAAAGAAGTTGGTTTCATAGATCAACAAGAAATAGTCATGTACTTCTTTATCTACTGTTGAAGTTGAGTATGTTGCTACTGCTACTAACTGTACACAAGTTTTATGGATGAAGCAAAGGTTGAAGGATATAAAGGTGGATTGTGATGCACTGGTAGTTATTCACTGTGATAACTCTACTGCTACTGATATATCAAAGAATCCGATATTTCATTCTAAGACAAAACACATATCTATCAAATATAACTTTTTGAAGGAGAAGGTAGAAGCAAATGAAGTTAGATTGGTTTATGTGAACACTGAAGAGCAGATTGCAGATATTTTCACTAAACTGTTATCCAAAGAATCATTTGAGTACCTAAGAGAGATTGGGAGTTTCTGCCCCTCTGGTAGAGACTTGATTGATACAGTTTGGCATCAGTCCGACATGCATTATCTGAGATACTATTTATTCTGGCACTGATGCGGGATGCTACTGCTCAGGGGGAGTAGTCAGCTTTGTGATTCACATGCTTATGTTTTTGCTTTGATACTCCTGTCAGATTTATGGCATTGATGCCAAAGGGGGAGAGATATGAAAATTAAAAGTGAGAGATATTCATAGCTATATGCAGGTGATTGTTGGTTGTCTTCCACATGGGGAGACTTGTTTGGCATTTCGTGGTACTTAGATGTTTTTCACATCTAGTGTTGCCATTAATGCCAAAGGGGGAGATTGTTGGCCATTTGGTGGAATTGATTATGTGTTACATTGATGTTTTGTCATTGATTTCAATAGCGGTGGTTTGGATGCTTTACTGGCACCCTTCTGGTCTCGATAGGTTAAGTAGTTTTTGGGTAACTTGGATCTAGTATGATCTTGCAGGCTCTAGTATAGTCTGGTGATGGAATTGTCTTGTTCATGATACTGATACTTATATTTGGTCAATTGGTTTTGGTCTGGTGATTGGATGCTATCCTTCTTGCTTAGAAGATTGGTTTCTGGTTCTAGTGAGGGTTTCACCAATAGAGCTTTTGATGGATATCTTTGATGAATTGCATAAGTGGTGTTGGTGTAACTTCTGATGGAGTTTCAAGATGTTGTTGGTGATCATATTCGAGACTTGAAAGATGGAGATCATTGCTGAAGCGTGTGGACCTATACTTGGTCCCGGTTGATCTAGGTTATGGACCAACTTTAATGTAATGTGTGGATAGGACCTATTGATGTATTTTTGGGATGTCTTATGTGTTGATATTGCTTGTTTGGTCTAATGCCGACATGATTTATAATTATGTAATAAGTTTAGTGTTTGGTGGCCGACCTGATTGTTTATGGTCGAGGGTTTGTATATATAGATGTAAGATCTTATTGTAGATCATCATGGTTAATTTAAGAGTTCATGGTCAAGGAATGTAATGTGAGAATTGTTGGAATTTGAGAACACTGAGAGGGGGGGGTGAGTCAGTGTTCTATTGGAATGAACAGTTTTTAACATTTTAAACCATGCATGTATGTACCGGTAAACAAATAAACATATAACAAGAAGAAAATAAACCATCCACATAAATAAACATCATAACACACAAAATTTATACATGGAAAACCTCAATGAGGAAAAACCATAGTGGGATTTGTGACCCACAATATCAGTTCACTGGCCATATGAAAAGATATTACATAAAACAGGGGCCTGCACTTGCAGGAAGGCACACTGCCTAGAGCATACTGCTCATCACTAAAGAGCCTCACTGACTATAAGCTTTCTGCCAAATTAAATTACTGAAAATGAACTCAAGAATGCATGTGTTATGCTAGATAGAGTTCTAGTTCTGGTTCTAGTTCTGCTCTATACTGGTTCACAAACTTGAACTATTTCTGGTATTACTTCTCCTCCAAGAATGCTTTCCAAGCTATCTATAGATCATTGAATGATATAATATTTACATACAAAAATGATCTCCATACATATATTTTGCATCTCACAGTTTTGCTATACCTATATATGTCTTTCTCTATTCCATCATAATAACATCATCTCATCATAAATTAAATTGACCTAGCAGACTAACTTATATACCTATTACACATGATATGCCTTATGTCGGTTTACAATGCATTTACAAAATATATTCAATGTTGGCCTTGACAATAATTATAAAGTGATTTACTAAATAAATCTTCCTTGATGTCGGCTTCCTTAAAGTATTGATGTTGGTGCCTATTCCTGTGCCAGTGTAGGCCTGAATGCTTCCAATTTTGTTATCTGTCAGTATATGCCTCGTAGTGGTGGTTTGTGACTTCCATCAGATCTTGTTGCCATCAATAACAACAAAATGAATCCAATGAGTGTCAACTGCCTACAATCTCCCCCTTTGGCATTGATGGCAACACTCATATGAAAAATGGATTTCCTGTCAGTGTGCTCCCCCTAAGCAATACACTCCATATACTCCATCTGATAATATTTTCTTTGGTATTCTTCACATATGTACATACTCCACCTTTGACATTAATGCCAAAGACTAGTGAAAGAATAAAAGAATAAAAGAATACTAATAGTGTCACTCAAGCTTAGTCATCTTCAGGATTTATGGGTATGCCTTTTGTAGTAACTAAAGATACGTGTCCCAGCCTGATTTGAAAGTATCAGATATCGATGCAAGTCCACTGAGTAAGTGGGCAAATGATTCCTTCTCCTAGGTATCTACCGGTGTGGGTTTTGCTAGCATATCCATGCATTCTTTCTTGTGAGCACCCAATGAATCAAGTCTAGAGATTACCAATCCTCTTAAATTTCTTGCTCTCCTTATTATTTTATCTTTCTCCTTCTCAAAAGAAAAAAATTGGTTCTCTAAGGACAAAATTTGTCCATCAATAGATGTAGTTAGTGTAGTCAGTCCATCAAAAGAGTTAGCAATATTAGCCATTTTGTCACATAACTCTTTCAATCTGCTATCTACATTGCTTGTAAGATTTCCTAAATTACAACATACTCTGTAAATATTAGTACATTGTTTTAAACAAATTTCAATGTGAATAAGATTGTCTTCAATTTTCTTCTTCCCAGTTCCTATGAGCTGATCAAAAGCTACTCTTTTTGCTTCAGAGAAACTATTCAAAGCCTATCGGTCTGCAATCTATCTCAAAGATTGATAATTATTTGATATGTGGTCTGTTAAAGTCTTGAGCTTACCAGAAGGGCTTGCTCCATCCTCAATCTGACATTCAGGCATTATTCTGTGTAGTACAAAGACTGATTGATCAATTAACCCTTTGTCTACAATTCCTTCCTTTAGCATTCGAGTGGCCATCATCATTAATTATGTTGAACTTAACTCAGAGAATGATTTCTTCTCAACTTGAGAAGTGTCAATTTCCAAAACTCTTGTCGGGGAATCAATTTTACCTGTCAGTATGGACTTAGTTGATTTTACCTTGTCCATCTCAACCTCTATTGCACTGGTGGCTTCGCCACTTGGTACAATATTAGTTATTGCTGGTGGAGTATCATCCATAGTGTTTCTAGTGCCCTATACATTCTCTTGCTCAAAATTGGTCTGTGCTAGTACATATTGTACACTCTCTTTAACTGTCAGTTGTGGTTGTGCCAAAACTGGAGTTGAATTGCCCAAAATACCCTTTCCTTTTGATTTGTCAGACATGATGGGGGATGTTGCCTTTGCAAATTCTTCTTGAGATGTGAGAAAGTTTGGGTTTTTCAGAAAGAATTTTGTCCATCCCTTACTTGTTGCATTTATCACCTCATTTACTCTTCCCATCATAAGGCTTATCTTCCTATTTTTACTACTGAAAATTTGTCTTATTAGTAGTATCTATACATCTTTTCATCTCTTCATTAATTATAGTACCACATTGTTCCAAAAGTGTAACTTCCTTGATTTCCCTATCCCTCTTGATAACATCAAGTCTTCTAGCCTCAAGTTTATTAAACAGGGATAAAGGTATCTCCTTCAAAATTTCAATTAAGGTTTTCTTATAGATGTCTATATACACTAAAATAGCCTCGTCTAACTCATTTTTCTCATTTTCTTCAAAATCTTCATAATACTTTGATATATTCTTTACTATTCTATCTTTTGTAACTTCATCAATAATTTCAACACGGGTCATTGTTGTCTTACTAGTTTCAGTATTATAACCCTTCTTCTTTTTTATTGTGATTGTCGGTGTACTGGTTTCCTCTTTTGCATAGGCTTTCTTATCGATGGCGAAGGTGCAGTAGGCTGAGCTACCTTTCTGACAAGTCTCCTCCTAGGTTCCACCTTCTGTTTCTCTACCGGTGGTTTTACCACATTCTTCCTTTGCACCCTTCTGAAAGCTAGAGGTTCATTATCCACAGGATCAGAATAAGCAGTGATAGGGGAAATGTGAGCTTGTGGCTTCTTCACTTCTTCAGTAGCAACCTCTATCAGTTTGACTACATGTTTAGATTTAGAGCCCAATTGAGTGTCTATCTTATGCAACACATCTTGTACATATGCAAACATCTTCTCTATTTTCTTTTCTCTTCTCTTCTTGTTAAAACTTGTTTTTCCTTCAAGAGCTTTCTCTCCTGCTCTACCAAAGTGTTCTATCTTATCATCTAATGGGGTATCTAACAACATCTTTGCATAAAGCTCAAAAATGTTATCATCTACCTCATATCCAAGCTCATTAATCTAGATTTGCTTGGGTTCAACTACTTCCATGAGAGTTTCATCAGTTTTCACCAAGAAGCTCTAGTTCTTGCAACCTATTCACTCGATATTCTTCATCTAGTATGAGGCCCTTCAAAGATACTCTAAGAGATGGTATTTCTACCTCAAGAGGTAGAATTTATTCTAAACCATACACCAATGAATATGGTGTAGCCTTTGTAGGTGTGCAGATACTCGTTCTATAGGCCCAAAGTGTCAGATTGAGTTGTACATGCCAATCCCTGCCAACATCATTTACTATTTTCTTAAGGATTTTTAGAATTGTTTTGTTTGATGCTTCTGCTTGGCCATTCCCCTGTGGGTAGTATGGTGTGGAGAAGAGATGTTGGATTTTGAATCATTCACATAACTCTTGCACATCTTGATCCTTGAAAGGATGTTCGTTATCTGTGATGATGGAACTTGGAATGCCTTATCTGCAAATGAGATAGTTGAGGATGAATGATGAGATCTGCTTTCCAGTCACGATGGTCATCGGGACCGCTTTGATCCACTTGGTGAAGTACTCTGTGGTGGTGATAATGAATTTATTCCCATTTGAAGAGGAAGGATGAATCTTTCCTACCAAATCAAGTCCCCATTGACCAAAAGGCCAAGATGTGGTGAATGGTTGCAACTCTTGTGCTAGTGCATGTACGAGGTTACCATGAATTTGGCATTTAGGACATTTCCTAGAAAATTTATAGGACTCTCTCTCTATTGTCATCCAGTAATATCCCATTCTCAGAAGTTTCTTGGCAAGAGTAGGACCACTTGAATGCATACCACAAATACCTTCATAAATATCATGTAAGGCAGAGTCAGATTCATTATGATCGAGGCATCGAAGAAGAGTACCATCTGGACCTTGGTGGTAAAGTGTGTCAGTAGTTAAGGTATAGCGGGTGGCTTATCGGATGAAGCTTCATTTTTGGTTGTGAGATAGGTCAGGTGGGAGAGTATTGTTTTTGAGATAGTCATAGGTCTTCCCATATAGAGGGAAATCAAAACCGGTTAGGGCATAGATGACTTGGGATGCAGAATTGTCATAGACTGGGGAAAAAAATTGCTCCACGTGGAATTCGTAATGACTCTATTTATCTAGAATTTGTAGAAGTGAGATAATAGTGGCCATTGTATCAGCAGCTCTGTTGTCCAATCCTAGAATTTGCTCAAAGGTGATGTGCACAAAGTATTTTTTGAAGTCATCCACCATTCTCTTATAAGGTATTAACTTATCATCTTTCATCTAATAGTCATCATTGATCTGGTTGATAACTAATTGAGAATCCCCATAGACTTTCAATTCTGTGATTCTCCATTCTACAACCACTTTGATTCCAGTTACCAGGGCTTCATATTCAATAATGTTGTTGGTGCATGAAAACATTAGTCTGTAAGATCTTGGAATTGTGTGACCCTCTGGAGTGACAAATAGGATGCTGGCACCTAATCCATGTTGTTAATAGGATCCATCAAAGTATAGGTTCCATTGCTTGGGAGTGATAGTGAGAACATCCATGTCTAGAAATTCCACATGTAGTGGTTGTTGGTGTGGTAGTGGTGCTTCTGCCAGTTGATCTGCAATTACCTATCCTTTGATAGCCCATTGTTTTGTGTTCTGAATATCAAACTCATTTAGAATCATGACCCATTTAGTTAATCTTCCTATGAGAGATTCTTTGCTGGGTAGATACTTGAGAGGATAGATTTTTGCTAATAGCTTGATTGTGTGGGCTAACATATAGTGGCAAAACTTTTGAGAGGCAAACACCACTGCTAAGAAATCCTTTTCGATGAATGTGTAATTTAGTTCATATCCATTCAAATTATTGTTGATGTAATAGATAGCCCTTTCTTTGCTTGTTGGATCTTCTTGTGCTAGCAGTGCCCCCAATGATACTTTAGTTGTTGATATATAGAGAATGAGTGGCTTGCTCGCTATTGGTGGTACCAAAACTGGTGGATTCATTTGATATTGTTTGAGCTGGTGGAATGATTATGCACATTTGTCTTCCCATATGGAAGGTATGTTCTTATGAAGTAGATGATTGAATGGGTCATATTTGTCGTCCAGCTGAGCAATGAATCTCTGAATGGACTATAACTGACCTTGTAGAGATCTAAGTTGGCTAATGTTTTTAGGAGGTGGCATTTCCATGATAACCTATACCTTTGCTGGATCCACCTTGATGCCTTTTTCTAATACAATGTAGCCCAATAGTTTGTTGGATGTGACCCCAAAGATAGTTCTTAGGGTTTAATCTAACCTTGAATTACTCGAATCATTGAAATATTTTATCTAGGATTCTTAGGTGATCTTCTTTGGTGAATGATTTAGCTAGAAAATCATCCACATAATCCTCCATGAAAGTATGCATCATGTCATGGAAGATTGTTGTCATGACTCTTTGATAATTTGCACTAGCAATTTTCAAGCCAAAAGGCATGACATTCCAGCAATATGATCCCCACAAACTCGTGAATGCAGTTTTATCTTGATCCTATGGAGCTATCTTGATTTGGTTATAGCCTGAAAAACTGTCCATAAGAGATAGCATAGCATGCCCTTTGTTAGATCAACAATGGTGTCATTGCTTGGCAAAGGAAAGTCATCCTTCGGACATGCTTTGTTGGCATCCCTAAAGTCTATGCATATTCTGATACTTTTGTTGGGTTTGGAAACTAGTACAATATTTGAGATCCATTCGGCATAGTCTATAGGTTGGATGAATCCGACATCTAATAACTTCTATAGTTCTGCTTTGACCAATAATGCCACATGTGGATTCATCTTCCTTAATTTTTGTTTGACAGATTTAGCTCTAGGAGAAATGGATAAGTGATGCATGATTAGATTTAGATCTATCCTTGGCATGTCAACATAAGACCAAGAAAAATTGATTTGCTTCTCCTTGAAGAATCTGATAAAATCTGGTTGTTCTTTTTTCTATGAGTGATTCAATCAGATGTATGGTTTTGACTGTAGTTTTAAGTGTCGATATTTATTGATTGAGTGGGCTCAATCAAGATTGGTGACCTTTCCTAGTAATGTTTAGGAAGAGTGTCAAGTCTCCCATCTTTAGGTGCCTCAAAAAGGTTTTCACCTTCAGATTCATCCTTTATTTTTGGTTTTTTACGATCTAATACTGCCATTAGATGGTTTTCACCATTAGACCTATTTTTTATTTCATTTTTGTGACTGAGAGACTTGGCACTCTCCTGATTGCAGATATTGTTACATTGTTCACTAGTGGAGCATGTTTCTGGGTTGACTGAGAAAAGGTATTGGACAATGGCCTCATCATGTGGGAATAATGGTATATTATGATGTTCAGGTTCTTTGCAGTCTATGAGATCGGGATATATGAGCAGTAGGGAGTCATTTGGTGGGTCAAGAATAATTGTTATAAGTGTCATGATGGAGACATTGTCATAGTTGTTTGGGATATTGGTGAGGTCTATGATATTCTCAAGGTCTTTGATGGTACTTTCCTTGAT
Organism: Cryptomeria japonica; assembly: GCF_030272615.1. Taxonomy (NCBI): domain Eukaryota; kingdom Viridiplantae; phylum Streptophyta; class Pinopsida; order Cupressales; family Cupressaceae; genus Cryptomeria; species Cryptomeria japonica. The sequence continues at coordinate 442,595,621 of NC_081415.1, read as the reverse complement.
ATTTCCTTATTTGTATTGTCACTACTCGCTCACTAGTCTCATAGATATGTTGTGGTCCTAATTCAAATGATTGAGATCTTGAGCCTCATCCCTCCTAAGGAAGGGATGTGTATGTGTGGATTGTATCCACCTCAATATCTTCAGTAACATCATAACAACTATCCCACTCATATTCATTGGAATCAGTTTCAAAATCACTGTCCCAAGTTACCTCATTGTATCTGATAGGTATATTGTATGGTGAGAAAAGATCACTGATAATTGACACAATTTTAGTAGCTTGTTTTGATTCAGGATCGGTGCTTTCTTGTACTCTTTGAATTTATTCATACACTCTTTATTTTTTGTGAGTAGCAATTTCCTTAGGTTGTGGCTTAGCCTTGGTTTGATTGGGTTCTTGTACATGATGTATTTTCTTATAAGAAGCTTCCTCCTTTTGAATAGTGATCTCTTCTTGTCATTTCTCATCTTCTTCATGTTTTTGCTCCTTCCTTGTCTTTTCTATTGCTTGGTGTAGTGCTTCTTGCCATGAGTCTTTGTTATGTCTTTTCTTTTCCTTCCATTGAGGTTTTTGATGATGATTTTTCTTCTACACGTGGAATATGTTGCCCATACCCAAGTCCTGTTTTGTCTTTTGTGAATTGTGAACGGGGTTGTATGGGTTCTATGATTCCTTCTTAACACTTGCTAATAGGTCCTTTTCCTTTGTATCCCATTTGTTGCATGATCTAGAACCCATTTCCATACTTTTCTATTGGTACGACCACTTCTATGGTAGCAGCTCTGATTTCTTCTTCATCCTTGTATAGCCAGCTAAGGATGTCTTTTGTAATGCCCACCAAAATACCCTAGAGAAATATAGTTAAAAACACACTATTTTAATTTTTTTTTCTTACAATATAACACATAACATCTCATAAGCAATGCAGCAAGCACACAACAACATTTAAGTGTTATGAACATAGAATAATTCACTCAAGCTATTCAAACAATTATGCAAGTGGAATACAATAAATCATTACTACCAACTCCCTAGGGTATCTCAACGCCATTACTTAATCTACCTACATAATCAATAAACATTTACTTTCATCCAGATCAATACCTCATAATCTTAGTCATTATACACACTTAGGTGCATCATATCAATACCTAACACTCATGATATGCAATCTACTTAATCTTTCATTTAACATGAGATTCTATCTTTCTATGCACCACTATTTCCTTTTTCACTTAGATTCATTTTATACACCAAGTCCAAATATTCCTATTACCATTAACCAACCTTCGACTATTAACATCACCATTCACATACCAAGATTAATCCTTACATTGCATTAGCAACATTTCCATTTACAATTAACTTCTACATAGTCATTTATAATTCTATGCTCATAGCATACTTATTACTTCATCATGATTCCAAAAGCACATAATGTAGTACTCACAAAGTCTCCTTAAACATTTAACCCATAGCTTGTTTAGTACTCATAAAATCTCTTACACTATATCAATTAACCAACAATCATCTTATTACAAATCAGGTAACTACACCAATTCATCTCAACACAAGCTATGATACAATATCCTAATTCCATAACCACTAATAGCATCCACCAAATGGAGATATAACCTTAAACTATAACACATGATACATTCTAATACTTTCCTAAAAGACAAGAACTCATTTAATTATCTTCCCATACACTTACTAGTAATTTCCATTAATAAGATTAGCAATTCATTCACTAAGATCATCCATACAATATTTCATAAGGAACCTTCAATTACATCCCAAGCATTATAGGATTTCGATTCAATCATTAGATCACTGTCTACAAAGTATGATAATATAATTTCAAATTACTTAATCACAACTCATAAACATGTCCTAAAATATCTTCCAACATTACTCAAACTCATACATCCTATCAAGACATAACATTTCTTCTACTTAAATCATTAGTTAAAGACATCATTTCAAATCTAATACCATTGTCATAACATTTACCCGATTTACTTTTAACATGGCTCATCAAGAATATAAAATACATCATTTCATTTTAAACAACAATACTTATCCACATCTCATGCATCCATTTCATTTAATATAAATATGTTACAATACAACTCAAGGTTCATCATTATAATCACATACCATAACCAAAAATCATTACTATAACTAGAACAACATAATCATTTCTCATAAGCATGGCTTCTTTTACAACTGTTACATAAGAATCATTACATAAATCACATCATCATTTACATTCTTGCTACAATTATTATCCATGAACAATCTGAAGAACCATCCTCATCCATGCAAGAAGAATCCAAAGACAGGAACATCCCAATGGTTTAAAAGCACCAACCACCCGACCACATGGAACCAAAGGAACCACCCCCCCTGCTAGGAGATGACACAAGGTCTCAACACACACTCTACATCTAGGCTGACACTAAAAACCAAAGAGACTAACCAACAAGGACTCTTAAGAAAGACCTCACATAGAGCCACAAGAATAAACTCCCAGAGGTGTAAAACTCATAAGGAAATAAATGCATCCAATAAGCATATTCATAAATCACAAAGGGGGAACACATGTAGGAGTGGAGTGTCATCACATGCCATCCTCATAACATAATAAAACAAGGCACTAGCCTGATGGACATGTGGAGCCATCTCAACCTATGAGAGACCAAGGGAGATTAGCTTACCATCTTCACAGCCTTCTCATGCTTATCCTAAAACATCCTCCCTAGGACATAAGTCATGAGGCTCAAAACTATTCATTATCTTGTTTAAGTGAGTTATAATTTTCCCATCCCAATTAATTCATTATCAATGTTATCACTTGCTTACAAATCATGGAAAACTTCAATGTTCCCTGGTGGTCTAGACTTCATACATCCTTACAAGGAACCTCATGCCAGCCTATCTCTCATGACCCCAGTCATCACAAGGAAGCCCACTCCTTCTAACATGACCCAAAAACACATCACAAGAGGCTCTACCAATATAAATACATGAACAAAATACTCAATGTAGCCAATAACTTCCACACATACTCTCACAACATATGCAAGGCTACAACAACATCAATATAACAAAATGAGCCTCTTGGCTAGCAATCAACAAAGGCATATCAAGCCATTAAATTTGCTCTCATTAATGAAAGTAAAACCACAACAAGGCCAACTCACTTGCTGTCCCAAAACAGCAACACTTCCAACTCACCAACCATAACACATCAATATGGATGAAAGCACAATTCTTTCCCCAATAACATAGGAAGGTAAATATGCTTGAAACCAACAAAATACGTCAAATAAAATCATATATAAAACTATAAATCATCAAAACCCTCAACAATGCCTCTGGTACAAGAATTAATCTAGAAAGTACCACAAAATCAAGCAACTAGCAAATGAAGACCTATTTATAAAAAAAAACAAAAAACAAAAACAAAACAAAACCAAGCAAAACCATGCTCCAATCAAAATATTTCAAAAATATTATATTCCATACCTACCTTCCCAAAGTTCAAGAAAATAAAATGTATTTTCTACCCACCATAAACTTCCAGCCAATCAATTCCAAGGGTAGGTAAAATAAATTAAACCATTGACCTAGGGTGAAAATAACTTTTAAATAAAATAATACAAATTACCCCCTTTTAAATTACTTAATGGGTAAAATAATATTACCCAATAAATAAAATTCACTTCAACATTAAATAAATAATACACACTTGAAGGCCAATATTAAATCAAAACTCAGAAAGACAAACCCAAAAATACAGCTCACACATTCAATCTACAGACACGGAGCATACAGGAAAACTGTAAAACAAAATATAAAAAAGTAGAATACGTCTCCAACCTGCAACCTGTGTTATGGAAGAAGTTGAAGAAGAGATCCCACAAGCCAAACCAAATCAAATCCAACCTCCAGCCAAAATCCAAGAGAGAAGAAAACCAAAACCAAGAAGAAAACTTGCTGGAGAAAATTTTCCAAGAAGAATCAACCCACGAAAAATTCACGGAAAAGAAAATAAAAAGACAAACATTAACCAAAAACCCTAGCCTCAAACTTAGCCAATCAAAATGTTCCAATCTATAATATATTTTACCAACCCCACCATATAATATAATTTTACCTCCCTTTTTAAATTCAACCAATAAGAGAAGAGGGTAGGTAAGGTAAATATAAATCATGTTTTTACAATTTGGTGGGAATTTTTTATCATTTTATTATTTATACAACCCACTTAATATAAAAGTCAAACTAATAAATAAAACATGAGGCTCAATTAAATAAATTAAATGGGGAAATTAAATTAAATAAACCAAAGGCTCATAAATGAATTAATGAACCAGATAAACATTAAAAGCCAAATAAATATTAAACCATAGGCGATTAAATGAATAAATACCAATAAAGGTCAAATTACAAATAAATATAAAACACATCATAAGCTAAACAATAAAAATTAAATAAATATTAAATCATCATTAAAATAAATAAACATTTAAATATCAAATAATCAAATAACCAAAAAGGCAAGAATCCAATAAATTAAATTAAACATTAGATAACCAAATAATCAAATCACTATTAATCAAAATAATTAAAATAAACATCATTAATTATTTAATCTCGCATCAATAATCAAATAGTCAATCTCAACATAAAAGGAATAATTAGTCAATACTAACATAGTGACAACACAGAAGAGACACAACTTACTAACTATCATGACGACTTGCGCCAAGACACTGACGACTCACAGTGAACAACTTAGACCTAGAGTATGTGAGGGGAAATTGTGCCAACTCCGGACCACATACCATTGGGATTTAAAGACACGCTCAGACCTGTGGAGCCAGGTGGAGTCGATGTCTGGTACCTGCAAATCCTGCATCCACAAAGAAACGATACAACATATGCATATGTATAATAATAGACAAGGGTTAGAGAATCGCAATGACACATCCCGCTCGCAATGAGTGATGTGGAATTGTCTCTATCCCGAAGATAGTCATATAACAATCAAACACACCATAAGATCAACTCATCATAGATAATTATTAAATATGGTTAGTACATAAAAACATCATCAAGTGCATGATTAGTATAATTCACGATTATAGTAAGGCATGTAAAATCCATCAACAATTATGTTCGTCAAATCACATGATCAATATAATCTTTCGATAGTCAATCACATAATAAGCATATAGTGTCTAATAAATCACATGATCATTAATGATAGTATCAACATCCTATAAATCATCTGAAATAGCCTATGCCCAATAGTGTCTATCATGCATGAATTAAAGGTCAACTCTAGTCAAACAAGTCAAGTCACGGGTGGACCCTACATCTTTATCTTTTGATTCTTCAGCCAACATTCCCATTCGGATAAATTTACCATCAAACTTTATGATGGGTTGTGTTGCCTAATGTTTTTATGTTGAAGGTTGTCCATAAGGCCTTAGTGAAGTTGGCAATTTAGATAGACACAAGGGTTCAAAAGAGTACTCCCCCATGCCTTGGTCCTTTATTTTCATCTTTTGCTTGAAGTTCATGGATAGGGACTTGAGTTCTTCTTGATGATTGGATGTTGAGGAAGCTTGGGCCTCCTTGTTGTGTGGAATCAGGATATCTTAATCTGCTCCCATAGCATTGCAATACTAAAAAGGGTTATTATCCACATATATTGAAATTTCATGTTTATTGTACGAGAACTTGATACATTGATGGTACATGGAAGGCGCTGCTTGCATTTCATGGATCCATATAATGACCCAATAATATATTGTATCTCAAGTCTATGTCCAAGACTTGACACATGGTTGTACAAGACATACCTGAATGGGTAGTATCACAATTCCTTTGGATGACCTCTCTTCATCATCATAGGCTTTGAGAGTGATTTTCTTTTGGGGATCAATAGACTTCTCAGAAAAGCCCAATGCATGGATAAGCTTTAGAGTACATATATCGAGTCTAGCTCATCCATCTATTAATACTCTTTTTACAAGATGTTTATAGACTAAGACCTCGATATGTAGTGGGGTGTTATGTAGATGATTCAAAGAGACATCATCGTGTTCATAAAAATATATGTTGTGTGGCATCGTCATATGAGCCACCATGGCTTGGAATCGATCAATATCCAGATCATTAGAAATGGTCATTTTGATAAGAGATTTATCTAATATATTCTTATGTTTTGGCAAAAGTTTGAGTAACTCAAGTATAGATATCTAAGCGAGAGTTCTCCATAGTTGGTCGACCAAGTTATATTGATTCTTGGGGAGAGTTGTTGATATTGATGTGTTCCCTTTCAAGACATATCTTTGTGCTCTTGTTGTCACATTTATCAATGCATGTTCTTGTTTGTCCTTGATTTTTATGACATTTACTTGATTGTCACATGCTGATATGTGATTGATGTTGTTTTCATGTATGTGATTAATACGAGCTTCCTTGGTGTTATTTGATGTTGATGCTCCTCCCTTGTCGTAATTGGGAAGAGGATTTTTGAAAGCTTCATGCTCACCATTGGTTTTATGACCATCGACCATTAAGTAACCCTTGTCTATCATGTCTTAAACTATGTTCTTCAACCTCATGCAATAATTTGTATTATGCCCCTTGTTTCGATGATAATCACAATACTGTGAGTCATTCCACCATGGTTTTTTGACTTTGGGTTCAAAGTTGTTTGTGGCTGGCAATGTGATGATCTTATTTGCCAATAGCTCTCAAAATGCTAATTCTAAGGTTTATCCTAATGGCATGTATATTCATCGATAGGGGAAAGTATTAGCATTGCCTCTTTGGTTTGTGTAGCTCCCTTGGTTGTTGTTGTTGTTGCCTTGGTAATTATTGTTGTTGTTTGACATTGAAGCTCGGTGGTCAGTATTTCATTGATAAGTGTTAGTGCCTTGATTAACACTTTTTTTTTATCATTATTGGATTGTGGGTTGCCCGATAAAGTCAACACTGGCTGTTTAGACTTTACATTATTGGTATCGATTACCCCATCATTAACAATGTTTTTGTTCCTTGTCCAAAATATGGACTTGTCTGAATTATTTTTATTGTTTTGATTGTTAAAGGTGTTATTGTTTGATGAATTAACACATTCCTTAAAGAACTTCAATGTTCCTTTCTTGATGGAAGCTTCCTCTACTTGGATACCATTTTCTAGTAATTATGCAAAAGATAGTATACATTATAGTTTGAGATGATAAATCATTTCACTATTTACATTGTCTATGAAGATTTCCATATTTTCCTTTTCAGGCACATCTCGTGGATATCTTGCGACCATGCATCTCCATCATTGTAGAAACACCATGAATGTTTCATTGTTTTTTTGTTTCGTGTTACTCACATCCAGCATGGTGATTGCATCTTGGATGTTATAGGAGTATTGTGTAATGAACTTGTTCACCAACTCATCAAATGATCTAATAGGAGGTGTGAGTTTTGAGAACCACTCCATTGTTTTCCCTCCCAAACTTCTTGGGAATAATCTCATTACGTATGTGTCATTGTGAGAAAACTCTAAGCTCATGGTAAAAAATTCCCAAACATGATCACAGGGATCACTCTTACCATCGTACTTGTCATACTTTGGTATATTTGAATTTGGGGGAAAAGGTACCATGTTCAATCTCCTATCAAAAGGATAAGGAAAAATTTCATCTAATGAGTATCATACTGTGGTCCCTTGTTGCATCATGTCCTGCATTTGTCTTTGAAGTGTTTGGAGTTGTTGTGTAAGAGTAGCTAGAGGTGCATTTGTCCTTCGATGGGGAGATTCCCCTATTTCATTAAGATTGTCCTGATTGCGGGAATGGTCTTGTTCATTATTGTTGTCTTGTTCATGAAAGTTATCTTGGTTGCGTATGTTTTCTTGATCATATGTCTCTTCTTTTCTCCATTGTTCTTGATAAGCATTGTTTCTCACTCTTGTTCTTGAAATTTTCTCATTTGTATTCCTTAAGTTTTTTGTGTCGAAATCCTCAGGAATATTAATTCCTTAGCTAGTTAGCATGAGTAGATATTTTTCCTTATTCGCTTCTATAATTTTTTCTACAATTTTTTGGAAAGCCAGGTTCCCTTGAAATTCTTGGAGAAGTTTTCAGTCATCTTTGTTTCTCCCATATTTTCATATTCATCAAAAGGATTGGACAGTCTATGAATCATACTTGATTCTAGTTGTGATTCCTTTCTTTTGTTTTTCTGAGACCGAGTGATAGCGGGAATTAATATATCTCTACCATAGTGAATTCTTCTTGTTCTATTGGGGTTCTTGGTGGAGTTGGTGGCTCAGGCTGAGCCTTGTTATAAGTGATAAGAAACTTTGGAAACAAACTGGGGTTAATCCTTCCTCCACTATTAAGGCACTGTTGAATGCTACTTTATAAATGTAAGCCCTGCTTCTCAAAGGTTCTTTGTCAAATTCATTGGTTTTTCCTTGGATATACAACCACATATGATGCAAGAATGTGCGATGTGATGTAAAGAGTTGATAGTTGATATAGAGAAATTTACTCCTTTTGATAAGTGACATAGAACTAGGTTGTCTCTTCTTCAACTTAGTCTTTTGATGAAGACATCTTCTTCTCAAAATATGGGGAGTGGTCATACAAAATGATTAAATGTCGATGTTGATGTTGGATATGGATACTTTGTTTTTGATACTCAAGTTTACTTGTCAAGTAGAGGTTTAGTTTGATTCGCCTCTATGACAAAGTGTGTCAAATGATATGAGTCAAGTTTCACAATGTAGAAACTTAATTTGACAACTTGAGAACCTAACTAGGTATTGTTTTGATAAGACTTGTTGGATGGTGGAACTCTTGATCACTCTATTGGATACTCCTTAATTTTGTTGGATGAAATCTTATCCTAAGATAGTTTGAAGATTTGATACCTCTTTCTAAGGATGATTTAGTTTATTGTGCCACTTTTAGGTGTCTACACCCACAATATTATTATACTATGGCTAGTAGTAAACAATATTACATGATTTGGAATGCACGTGCATTCAAGCACACTGCCTAGATCTCACAGCTCAATTACAAAAGGGATATAACCCAAAGGAATTATTATTTCCTTACAGGCTAATAAAAAATGATTATAATAAGTATTGAATTGAATAAAAGCATCTGACCATTCCAAATAATAGTTCTGATTAGGCACAAAGTGATCTGCTACACTGTTATGATAAAATGATTTGTTTTTCCCTATTACTGATTATCAGATCAACAAAATTCAAGGTGCGCACATGAAACTATGCTCAATCACTCCCAAAAATATCTCACATATCATATCCACACATAAAAGCATTAACCAAGTCAATCTTATATATGTGCACTAGCAAAATTGATCTCCCACAAGTTGGCTTCACAAAATATCAAAATATGAAACGTGTAGCTCAAGTCAGCTCAAATCTTCACAAAACAATATTTTGGATCCAAAACATATGATCTCACACTTCGCATAAGATGGTCCAATTACCTCAAACTTACCAACAACCATCGAAATCACATCAAAAAATTTGGACCACATGACACGTCACCAATAAAGAAGATAATATGCTCTAGTGGATACCGAACCTTCTAACATGCTAAAGAATCAACACCAAAGGATAGTATTTCATGATAATATGCTTCTCATACTTAATCAACTTAACTCAGATTACAAGAACCAAAGACACATCACTAGAAATGAGAATTGTTCACCAAAACTATACACAGAGTATCACTAACAGACTTGCACCAAAACTCCATACCAGATATCCCAAACTCCATACCAAATAAGAACAAGAGGATGAGTTGCCATCAATGACAACTCCTAAGCAATCTCATATACCATACATCACAAATCTTCACTAGAGAATCACTAGACTTGTGTCTTATTCCAACCACCACTACTAATACCAAAAATGACAATATCAATCGCTCTTATATATCCACAACATAAAATTAGATCTACTACATGTCAACCCAAAAATGCATAACATGCAGATGAAAAATGTATACCAAGTGGGTTCAATCTAAACCAAAACAATTATGTAGGCCAAAACAAATTTTCCACATGCTTCCCATATGTTGGCTGACCATCCTTAAACACAAAAAATAATCACAAAAATTACTCTGCATGATCCGCACAATGATTATCCACATGAGACTATTGAAGAACACCGTTCTATCCAGAAACCCATATATCAGACCTTCTAACTCACCCAATAATTATCATCGGAGGCCACAAACCTGAAATAATTTAAATAATACTTCCATAAGGCCTCCCATAGATCCACAACCCAAAACATTTACCAGAAATGAACCTCTAACCAGAATAATGCATATTGTTGGATGTCCTGTCCTATCTCACTAGACCTAACCAATACTCAATCACTCTTCTGGTATGAACAAATCATGAACTTCAAATGGGTGCATTAACATTAGTTTCCATCAATGACAACATATGAGTACCAATTCAGTGTCTCTTGCCAAAAATCTCTCACTTTGGCATTGATGGCAACACTTAGTGAAAAATGACCAAGTGTCAGAATTAGTACCAATATATGTACACTACAAAACTCAAAATCTCAAAATTATAGAATTCCAAAACTCCCCCTACAATGAATACAACATTTTTCACTACATTACGCTCCCCCTTTGACATCAATGGGAAAGGTAGGGATCCATAAGCCAAAATTCAATATATAGGACCATATATATACACAAACTTTAGTATCTTACAAAAACTTAAAAATGTCTACAAAAGTCTTTTTCACTTAATTCAGATGACTATCCCATCCCTCCTTGAGACATTCCAGCATAGATATGAGACCACTGAAGAGATATGCTTGAGTTTCTGTCAACCTGAGATCAGAGGGGTCTTTTGAACCTAAGGCATCTTGTGCTTCCTTCAAAGCAACGAAAATGGTATCCAACTTGGAATTGATTACACCTCAAAGTTCACCAACTCTACGAATAACCTTTTCTTTATCATGGCCTAAACTCTTGATCTTGTCAAGCAATGATATCACCTAATCTTCATGACTTGCCACAAAGACTGACAAAGGATCAAAAGACTATGATATATCTACCAGTGTTTTATCATTCTCCACAATTTGTTTCTCAATGTCTACAACACACTTAGAAGGTTATAGACAATACTTGTAGATATTTCCTCCTTCTCATAAGGCATCTTGGATGCTTTTTACACATGATTATAATAAACCTCTATAAATGGTAATCATTTTCTTCAATGTCCTTAATCTTTTAGCTTCAAATTCATTTTTGGCTTTGATCTTAGTAGACTTTTCTAATGATTCAAAATGAGCACTCACCGAGTTGATTAAACTCTTCAGCTGGCTAGAAGGGGAATCCAATGTTTTGAAAGGTAGGCATTAATTTTTCAAGAATATCGAATGCAAGACTCAACAACTTTAGTCCTCCACATGTGACTTCAAAATTTTCTCTCTAGCCTTATCTTGTGCAAGTGTTGCTAATTTTAATTTTTGGATAGGAGAGAGGGTTGCCAGATTGATGGAATCCTGTGATAATGCCAGATCATCAAAAATATGCTTGTCCTTCTCAAGGAATTCATTCACATCCAAAAATTGAGTCTCCATGGGCTAATTTGGAGGATTTTGTGTATCCTCACCCACATTATCTTCACTTGTCTCTTTTTCACCTTTTTCGGACTCATCTCCCTGCTTATTTTTTGTTGGCAATTTGGAGGAATTGATTATGTGTTGTATTGATATTTGTCATTGATGTCAACACTAGTTGTTTTTCTATCTACCGGCTTCTGGTAGAGTGGTTGGTCTTTGATGTTAATCTAGAGATTTGTCTCCTGTTTGGTCTGACTGTTGGAATTTGTTTGGATTGGTTATTCATGTGTTCCTGATGCGTATCACATTCGGTTGGTTCATGATTTGATGACCCGAATGCTATCATTTGTTCTAGTAAGCCTTTTGGTTACCGGTAAGGGTTTTACCGACAGCGCTTTGATGAAGATATTTTTATGAATCTGATAAGTGGTGTTGGTGAAGCTTCTAGAAGGTTATCAGGATGTTGATGGTTATCATGATTGTGTTCCAATAGATTGGTGGTGTTGCATTTAGCACCAGACCTATCTTAGTGTTATTATGTTAGGTTATGGACCGATTTATGTAACATGTTGGTTGATGCTCTCGATGCGTCACCAGTTGGATTTATTGTTTGGTTTATGTTGTTTCAGTCTTCGACCGACATGGTTTATCATTGGCTTGTGGGATTATGTAATAGATCTATTATATTATTTTTTAGGTGGCTGACCAAATTGTTTAGGTCTCGGGTTTGTATAAATATGTTGTAAGATCTCTTTGTAGATTGTAGGTCAAGATTATGGGATTATCTGTGAGCGAATAAAGTTGAAATCATATGCAGAGGCTTTTGTCGATCATAGGTGATCAAATTGGGTTTGTGAAAGAGGTTTAAGACCTTTGTTATTGAGCTTAACCATAACTATACTTAGGCATAGGAGATGTTATTCTTGTAGTTCATTCATCTTTCTGGATTGTAGTTTGGATTTATATTGTACTCAGTGAGGCTCCTTTTGTGATGAGCAATGCACTCTAGGCTATTGGCCTTCCTGCATGCGTAGGATCCTCTTATTGTAATCACATGTTGCAGAAGTATTATATGACTGTGGGTAGGCTTCCCACCATGGTTTTTCCCTAACTGGGTTTTCCATGTACAAATCTTGGTGTTATGTGTTATGGATAGTTGGTAATTGTACTATGATTTATGTTTGTGCTTAATTATTATATCTGTTATTTCGGTATTTGGTTTATGAATTCTGGTAAAAGGTTTTGTGTGCTTAAGCTTTTATAATCTATTGACAACTGATTCACCCCCCCCCCCTCTCAGTTGTCCACCAATTATCCTAACAATTGGTATCAGAGCTTGGTCCTCTCTGCAAAAGATTAACCACTTGAGGAAGATCCTATGGCAACTAATAGTTCAACTACATCTATTTTTCAGAGAGAAACCCCTAAGATTGATTCAACAAATTATAGGGTATGGAAGATTCATATGGAGACTCATTTAAGATGTATTGGGAAATAAATTTGGGAGAACATAGAGAAAGGCTATACTTCTCATAATCTAGCATCTGGTAATCCTCCTCCAACAAACTTGGATAAGGATATTGAGAATGGTTGTAGAGATAAAGAAGCATTCTTGAGTGCACTTTCTGATGAGCAAATTATGGGATTAACTGACCAATCATTTGTGAAGGCTATATAGGATAAGTTGGAGGCTCTAAATGAAGGTAATCCTACTATTAAAATTTCTAAACTTGATGGTTACTGGGTGAGGTATGAAAATTTGAAGATGGAAGAAGATGAAAGGATTACTGCTTTTATGGAAAGAGTTAATGAAATTATTGTGGGAATTCGGTGTTGTGGTGGATCTCTGAGTGGAGATGAGATTGTTTCTAAAGTATTGAGAGATTTGCCACCGGCTTACAAGATGAAGGATACTAAAATTAATGAGCTAAGAAAAATGGCTAACACTTCTGTTAATAGGGATACTTTGCTTGGAAAATTATCTGCTTTTGAGCTTGAGGAATTTGGTCCTCAAGGAGCTGCAAAGACTGAATCTGTTTATCACACATCTGCATCATCAACTGGCAAGAGTGATTCGAAAGCTTTATATGCAAAGGAATTGGAGGAAATGAAGAAAGAAGATGATGAGTTTGAGCAACTTGAAGCCCTATTTTCTAGAAGAGTACCTAAAGATCCGACAAGAAGTAAGTATGAAGGAAAATCACCTTTTAAATGTTTTGCATGTAATAAGATAGGTTATTTTGCATCTAGATGTCTTGAAAGGAATTCAAGATTTGAAGAGAAATCTAGAATATCTTTTAGGCCTAACCATGAGTATCAGAACAAGCATAGGTACAGGAGGAACAAAGACAAATCATGTTACTATATAGATGAGGAAGGTGTGACTGATTCTGATGATGAACCGACACAAGATTCAGCTAGTGGATCTAGTAGTGGAAAGGAATGGGTATTTTTGGCTATCAATGAAAATGCTCTAACACCTATTATTCAAAATGAGAAAAAGGCCCTTGCTGCTAAAATTGAAGACAAGGATGAATGGGTGATAGATAGTGGATGTTCACATCATATGACTGGAGATAAAAGGAAGTTTCTATCTTTGCAAGAATTTGATGGTGGTCTCGTTAGATTTGGAGATGACAAAGAATGTATGATTAGAGGGAGAGGAACTATATCATTGGATGGTAAACATAACATTGATAATGTTTATTATGTTGAAGGTTTAAGGCATAATCTTTTGAGTGTAGGATAGTTGGTGGATAAGGGATTTCAATTCCAGCTCAAGGATGGAAAATGCAAAATCATCAACAGATCTGGTTTGGAGATTGTAACCGGTACACAGACTAAAGGTAACATCTTTCATTTGAACTCCGATGAGAAGACATCTTTGATTGCACAAATTGATGAGAGTTGGCTATGATATAAGAGGTTGTGTCATGTGAATTTTGATTGCATTGTAAAGATCAGTTCAACTAAGGTTGTTAGAGATATACCTAAGATTGTGAAGCCCTATAATCCGATATGTAAGGAATGTCAAATGGGAAAGAAAGTTAGAACTTCTTTTAAGAGTGTACAAGACAAATCTAATGATGTTCTTGATATTATTCATATTGATTTGTGTGGTCCTGCTAGAATAAAAAGTTTTTAGGGTGATAGATATTTTATGCTAATCATTGATGACTATTCTAGAATGATGTGGGTTACTTTTCTAAGGGAGAAATATGAAGCTTTTGAAAAAGTTTAAGATCTATAAAGCTAAAGTTGAGACAAAGATGAGGTTGAAGATTAAATGCTTGAGGTCAGATCAGGGTGGTGAATTCACATCCAGTGAATTTAACAGTTATTGTGAGAAGCATGGGATAAGGAGACAGTTGTCTGCACCCCAGACACCTTAGTAGAATGGTGTTGTGGAAAGAAAGAACAAAACTATCTTGGATGAAGCCATAACTATGATGATGGAAGCTAATATGCCTCATATCTATTGGAGAGAAGTTGTGATCATGATGGTATATACGTTCAACAGAGTTCATATCAAAGGAGACTATAGTAAGACACCTTATGAGTTATTATTTGGTCATACACCTACAATTAAGTATTTCAGAATCTTTGGTAGTAAATTCTATATCAAAAGAGATGATTCTATTAGATGTGATGCAGGGATATTTCTTAGTTATTCTAATGAAAGCAAAGCATATAGATATTATAACAAAAGATTATAGAGAATTGTGGAGAGTGCTAATATCAAGGTGGATGAGTGGTACAAAGGTCAAACAAGAACTTATGAGAGAGAACCAGAAGTGGAGATGATCATAACTGAACCGGTAGCACCTATACCATAATAGAATGTTGAACCAGTTACACCAACAGTATCAGAAAATTCAACAATAACTGAAGATCAAAGTAGAGAAACACAAAGTCAGAAGACTCCTAGGTATGTAAGGTTAAATCATTCAGAAGATCAAATCATTGGAGATAAGAACAAAGGAGTAATGATAAGAAGAAGGTTGGCAGCTGATGAGGTATGTTTAATTTGTCAAGTTGAACCGACACTAGTTATTGAAGCTTGTAAAGATGAATGTTGGATGAAAGCTATGGAAGAGGAATTAGATCAGATTGAAAAGAATAACACATGGACTTTAGCTCCCCAACCTAAAAATAAGAATATTATTGGAACTAAATGGGTTTTTAGGAATAAATTGAATGAGGATGGACAAGTTGTGAGGAATAAGGCTAGATTGGTATGTAAAGGATATTCTCAAAAGGAAGGAATTGATTATGATGAGACTTTTGCTCCAATAGCTAGGATTGAAGCTGTGAGATTATTTCTTGCTTATGTTGCCCATAAGAAATACAAAGTTTATCAGATGGATGTTAAGTGTGCATTTTGAATGGAGATCTTGAAGAGGAAGTTTACATTGAGAAACCTGATGGATTTTCACTTTCAGATGAAAAAAATATGGTTTGTATAAGGAAAGCTTTATATGGATTGAAACAAGCCCCTAGAGCTTGGTATGCTAGATTGGACAAATATCTTTTGAAGTTTGGTTTCACTAAAGGTAACGTTGACAATAACTTATATTATAAGATCACTCATGATGACATATTGATTGTTGAAGTCTTTTTTGATGATATCATTTTTGGAGGTGAGGATAATTTATGTATGGACACTAGTATATTTGTGGCCCTTTTTTGACGAGCGTTCATTGAAGTTCAAACAAAAAAACGTCAGAATTCCAACGAAACCAAGAGAAAATCCCCGTCACTATTTTTTCGTTGGAAATTTTGATGACGGGATGCACGTCGAAATTATGACTTCTCCACATCGGAAATTTCTATGGAGCAGTGGCATGTTATTTCGTTGAGAAGATGTTAGAATTCCAATGTGTGTGCAATGATGAGACTTAGGACACACTACTCTTTTTTTGATGAGGAGACATTGGAATTCTGACATGTGTGCGATGATGAGATGTAGGACACACTCCTCTTTTTTCAATGAGATCTTGAAATTTTGACATGTGTGCGATGATGAGATGTAGGACATGCTCCTCTTTTTTCAATGAGGAGATGTCGAAATTTCAAAGACTACGACCACTGATGAGGCTACATCCTATGACATTTTTCTCGTTGCAACTATGGTATTCTTGTTACATAAATGGTTGTGTGCATCAAAATTCTCATGAAAATTGCAATGACAAGAATGTCATGGGTATGGCAACCTCGTCAGTTGTCTTGTGGTGTTCATCATAATTCTGACATTCCACAACATTTAAAAAAAAATAGAGAAATTTTTTGATGCAGGTTGACTGCCCTATATATATGGGATGCAATCAACTATAGGATTTTGATGCATGAATGAAATTCCATGTGAAATAAAAGAGTTGTGTAATGTCCCTATTCTTGAACAGTAAGGTACATTTGTGGACAAGGAGTGACAGTCCTTGGACACCATTAGCATTTAGGAGTTAGTAAATTTTGTTAGAAGTAAATATAACTAAATATTAGTAAGAGAACAATAATTGAGGAAACTATCGAGTCTTATAAATAAGATGGTTTCATAAGGTAAATAAGGGTTGAACCCAAGACATTATCACCACCAAGACAAAATATCATATGTCTCCATCATATTAAGGGAATTCCTAAAGGAAGGAAGATCTTAAAGATAAGGCCTTGAAGATATCCATTGCACTAAGGAGTGAAGAGATTAATAAATGATTCATTAAGAAGAAGTAACTTCTTCCATACCATTAGCCAATACATTTGAATATAAGTCATATAATTAAAAATATAGAATTCAAGATGAAGAATACACCATCAAGGCAATGATGATCATCGTAACAAGTAAGAAGTGCGTCTCCATTGGATTATGATTATATGGAGATGGTTGCAAGAAACATAAAGATAGTCATAGATAATCAATATTATATGGAAGCTATAATGATCCTAGGAATATATGCCAGCATCACAATATATACCAAATTTGACTCCCTTTGAATGAATTAATTCACCAAGCCTTGATGTAACATTGAATATCTAACCTACAAACAACAAGAAAAAAAAGCTTGTTTATCAGTACTAAATCCATCTCAAAGGATATAGAGGACACAAACTCTATAATATTGAAGCATCTCAAAAAGGGACTAGTCTTAGAATGGAAATAAGCATGAAAACCTTAAATGCAACAAAACATATAAATTATCCTTTCCAGTTTTTGTTTTATATTAGCCTCCTATAACATAAAAGAAAGTTTACATTAAATACACCACCCTAACATAGGTCTTATAACATTGTAAATCCAATGGTACATAAAACTTGTACTTGATTGGATCTACCATAAAATATCTCAAGGAACACCACTAGTTATCTCCTCAAGGGTAATATAACTAGAACCATAATTATCCATGGACATTCACAACCAGTAGCCCAGAAGCCCAATAAGGTAAGTTTACAAGATGTAGGCAAATTGCTTTGGTCGATAGTAGTCCATATGGAATTGATTCTAATAATGAAGGAGGATTAAAAGGCCTGGAAAAAGGTCTAGCTATGTGTGTAGAGAAAATTATGGAGAAGGGGGTCATTGAAGGAGACTCATGGGTGATATTAAATGGGGTCTCTAAAGGTCATTTCCTTAATTGGAGGTTCAGACATGGACGCACAGGATCAAACAGTTATTGAGTTCTTTATTGGACTATAGGATGAAACACACATATAGAGAAGACAATAGGGCAACCCACTGCCTTGCTAATAAGGGGGTCGAAGGAGACATGATACAAATCAAAGACAAATGTAATGATTAGAATCAGCCTTTTAGGGATATATTTGTTAGTCCCAACTGGTGCTGAGGGGAGGGGTGAATCAACACTTTACCATATTTAACCAATTAAAAATTTTACTTTAAGTTTGAAATAATTTACCATTCATCAATGTAAACATTTACTGCAGAAGATTATGCATACATGAAAAGATACACAATGACACACTGATTTATCTCATGGAAACCCAATAGGGAGAAAACCAAAATGTGAGTAGGAACTCACAAAATTTGTACTCTTTTGGAGTACGCCCGGTTAAGAGCCATCCCTATTAGGAGATTACAAAGACACTATTAGGTGCCACCTTGTTAAGGGATTTTGTTCAAGGCTAGTTAGTTCCTTTACCCTGTTAAAGGTAGTCTAGTTAGAGGACTTAGAACATCAGTTAAGATGTCACCCGGTTAAGGGATTTTTACAATGGGACCTGTTAAAGTCCACCCAGTTAAGGGATATGTTGCAGTTGTTAGAAAGAAACAAATGGTTGATCTGTTAAAATTGCTACTCTTTAGCCTGATCAGATAATATTGAAGTATCATACTAGGTCTACATCGGTTGTGTTTGGTCTACACGACTCTAAATTCCTGAATCCACTTTCAACTCTTCCTTTTGTCGATTTGTTGATCCTTTGATATCACATTGTCAGTCCTCTGTCACTTGAGTCACCACTTTGTGAAAACTCCACTCTACCAATCCTTTGTCACTCAGCTCTATTAGGATTCTGAAAGATACTGAGAGGGGGGGGGGTGAATCAGTATCTAACCGGTTAATGGATTTTCTAAACTTATTAAATGAATTGCATGCCAAAGCAGTGTACCGGTAAACCAGAAATAATGCAGTAAATAAGATCAATAAACACAACATAGAAAGCACACCATAACACAATATTTTAAACGAGGAAACCCGATGTGGGAAAAAACTTGGTGGGATTTGTGACCCACAATATTCTCTTACTGGCAAATAAGTGAATATTACTGATACAATAGGGGCCTGCACATGCAGGAATGCTAACTGCCTAAAGCTCACTGCTTAAATACAAAAAGGGAAGTCTCACTGACTTACAAAAATGCATTATGTAAATCCAATATCATGTACTGCTCTGGTTCAGTACCGGTTTAAGTTCATACAACTTCCATAAACCTTATTCCAAAATCTGCCTTAATATTCGCATCTGCCTATTACATTCCTTCCATGCATTTTTCCTTTTTTTCTTCACACAAATGATTTGCAAGATATCATACTTATATGAGTCCTAATACAATTTGCCTTGTCGGCTTACAAAAAGACTTTACAATTAAATACAAAATACAATAAACAAAATCTTGTTGGCCAGGGTGCCGATAAACATCTTTCCCGCTATCGGTGCCGGTGTCTGTGCTTGTGTCGGTGTCTGCCTATGCCATAGGATTGTAAGGTTGCCATCAATGAAAATACCTTCAATCACCTACAATTTCTCATTGGAGTGTGCATTTATCAACAATCTCCCCCTTTGGCATTGATGGCAACACTCATGAGAAAAAGCCAAAATTGTATCCAAAAGGTGTTGACCAAAAGTCTTACCAAAACTGTCAAAACTGTGTTACCAAAATTGTGTGCTCCCCCTGAGTAGATGATATCTTCTGTCTTACTCCTTTTTCTCATCCTCTACTACTCCCCCTTTGGCATCAATGACAAAGGTTTTCATTCAATGTCAATTGAGTGTAGTTCCTATCTTGATCCCTGTAACCGGTTGGTTACAATTTGATATAACTCCGCTAATGCAAAATTTAGGTTGTTATAGAATCTCTCACTGTCCTTTAGTGCTGCTTCAATCCTCTAGATTGTATCGGTGAGTATGTGCATTTGTTATTCTGATGTCTTAAGTCCTGGAACAAGAGCCTCAAAAATCTCTTTTCTCAAAGAGATGAGGATATCTAGTTTAGGACCTAGTCTACATTTCAGTTCCTTTGCCTTAAACTTTAATCTCTCTTTATCTTTTTCAAGTTTTTCAATTTTCTCTTCAAAGCTGGTAATTTCCTATTCTACTACCGATATGGAGTCTGGTGAACCTATTAAATTATCAACAATGTCATTGATTTCCTTTTGAGCTCTGCTAATCTCTTTATATATATCCTTTGTCAAAATGTTTGTCTTACATGTGTCTCTGTACAATTTCTTGAAGTCCAAAATTGTCTTTCCTAGTGCCGGTAATAATGTATCTATATGTTCCTTATTCTTGTTTATTGTCTCCTCAAGGAATTTTTCCTTCTCTTTATTCATTTTCTCTCTGAAAGTCTCCTCATTGATTTGATCAATTGTTAGAAGATTCCCAGTCATGTACTTAGACAATGTGTCTAATTAGCCTAAAGAATCTTTATTCTCTATGTTACACTTGGGTGCAATCATCTTCAAAATTGGTATGGTGTCATCAATTGCCTTATATGCAAGTGAATTGCAATCAGTTATTTTCTTAATTGAATCAAGAAATACCTCTATTACATTGATTGGCCAGAATTATGTCAATGAAGAATCAGATGATTGGCCAATTGTCTTAACAATCTGTAATCCGTCAGTGTGAGGAACCTCTTTGCTTATGGTGACCTCTGGTAGATCAGTTTGAGTCTGCATTTCTACAAGCAAGGGTTTAGGTTTCTCAGCTGATGTCGGTAGCATAGTCTTTGTCTGAACCTTTAGCTCATCCTTCTTCTCTTTTGATTTCTTAGTATGTACCTCAGTCTATTTCTCAGAGCTTTCCACTGCCATTTTTTCTGTTTATGATTTGTGTTTTCTACCGATTTCTCTATGTTTACCTCTGAAATGTCTACAGCTAGTATCTCAATAGATTTTTCATTGCTATCAATTGTCAGTTTCTCAGTAGATACATCAGTATGTATACTAGTGGTATCTGCCTTTCCTATATCTGGGGAATCAGTTGCCTGTTCAGTTTGTTGTTCAGTCCCAATTTCAATGTTTCCAACTATATCCTCAATATTTTTCTCAATTGTAGTGTCTTCTATCGGTGGCTCAGTTGCCACATCTCTCTTCTCACTTGTCTCCTTATCAACCACAATGTTGACTTCCTATGTGTCAATATTCATTGTATACAACACCTCAGAATTAGGATTTGTATCCTCATGTGTTGTCTCCATACTCTCTGTTTTCAGTGGTGTATCAACATTTTGTGCCAGTGGAGTATCAGAAGGAGGTGGGGGTAAGTTATATGTCACCTTTATACTTGAAAGACCACCTATCTTACCTTTACCCTTATCTTTGTCCTTTTGGTAGACTTTAAAAGTCTTTGGTCTCTTAAGCTCTTTTTGTTTCTCTTTCTCAACAAAGAATATATCCCACTTGTCTACAGTTTCTTTTGATATCTTATTAACTCTGCCAACCATTAGTGGTACATGTCGGTGACCGGTTGAAAATACTATCTAGTTAGCCTCACTTATCAGTTCATCAATTTCTTCTGTTGAATTCACTGGGTGAACTGCAAGCAGTTTCTCTACCTTCATCTTTTTATCCAATTCAACAATTGCTGCTCTCCTTGCTTCTACCCTTCTATACAACTCATTGGGTAAATCATCTACAACCTCAGTCAAAAATTTCTTGTAGATGTCCAAGTGTAGGATAACACTATTTTCTATTCTTTCCTTTTCATCACTGTTAAAAGTATCATAGAACTTTCTAATGTTTGATAAGTTACCATTTTGAGTTATCTCATTCAAAAGGTTGTCGAGTATAGGAACAACTTGTTTTTCTTTTCTTTTCTTTGGTGTTAACTTATTTGTTAGAGGCCTAACTGCCTGTTGTTTCTATCTTGTTCTCTTAGGTGTAGGAGCGAGTACTGGTGAAGGTTTCCTTTTCCTTACTACCCTTTTAAATTTTGTTGGTATTTCATTATCAAAGGAGGTAGCAATCGGTGAAAGATGTGTTTCTAGTTGTAATCCTTCCAAGTCTCTCTCCTTAATACCAATTTTATTCAATATCTCTTCCTTGATTGCTTTAGCCTACCTTGTTCCTTTTCTAACTATTTGTTCAGTTTTCTTTATTCTTTTCTGTGATTGAATGTTGCTTTCAATTGTTTCCGCATTTCCAAATACTTTCTCTGTTGGTTCTTTAGGGGCTTCTAGAAGGGCTTTTGCATAAGTTTTAATTATTTTCTCATCAGTCTCATATCCCATCTCTGTAACCCAAATAGTCCTCGGAACCACTGCTTCAATCCAAATTTCATCTTTCTTTATCACAAAGCATATCTCCTTTTGATATTTATCTACTATAGATTGAGATAGCCTTTCTCTATTTTTCATTCTAGCCTTCAGTGTTTGAAAATGTTCATTTATGTTCTTTTCTCTATCATCTCCCATGTTGTTTAGCATGTCCAAAAGTTGTTTTCCTACCAGTATGTCAAAACCAAAATCCTTTCTACCAATACTAGGTACTTCCTTGGTAATATATGGCATCAAACATACAAGTAGGTTGCCAAATCTGAATGTACCTTTCTTATCACCTTTGATCTTCCTCAGATTGTCTATCTGTTCATCCTTCAACCATTCACATATGTTAATCTTTGCATTGTTGTTTACCATTTCATAGGCACTCTTGATACATAAGCTAGAAACAAAGTTTAATCTGTTGACATGTGTAACATCGTATCCAAGAATCATGCTCATGAACATTAAATTGATATCCTTTCCATCATTTACTCTCAAGGATCTCTTGTCAAAGGTTGCATCAGTTAGGGTCATTACAGTGTCATTTGAAACCTTTTTAGTTTTGTCAGGCCTGCTACCAGTGAAAGGTAAGCCTGTCATTGCCCTAACTACCTCTTTTGTTATCTTGTGAATGGAATCCAACTAAAATAACTCCCCATGAACTCTGCTTAACACAATCCTTATAACATCCTTTGGAAAATCAGGGATACTAAGAATCTCCACAAAACCTAGGGTTTCAACTATCTTATGTTCGGGTTTCACATTTCTATTAACATCACAAATTACTATTCTATACATGTTCATAATCTCTTCATCTCCTAGTTCTTCAATATGACAATGTATGTAAATTCTAGGATCCTCGACATAAGCAACTCCTTTGGGTATTTTCAAAAAATCTCCTAGGGTATCATCTTTCTTCGCAATTTCAGGAATAATTTTAAATACGGATCTAGGGTGCTTAACAACTTCAATTACAGTAGGGTTTGCAATGAATTTAGGTGCAGAGGAGGAAGCCATTGATATAAATACCTTGATCTACCTTTAGGTATGAGTGCTTGAATGATTTGCTTCACTTCTCACTGTGGATGCCTTCACTCAGGATTTTCGCGCTCTTAGGAAATTTGAATGCTTGGTGAATGAAAAAGAGCCAAAACACTTGATTTATAATGTTATTTCCTTCAACTACCACATTAAATGCCTGTCAGTTAAGTGAAACTTAACACATCTGCTGGTAAAGAAGTATTTCAACTTCTCACCATCAACTGAGGGTAAATTAGCATATTTTTCAATTCATTGTCATACCCTCAAAAAGGTTTCTTTTCAGTTAGATGAAGAATCTCCTACTGGTGAAGTGATACTTTGTTCTACCAGTGAAGGAATAGCTTCATTAACATTCATATCTGATTTTCTGATCCATTGTTTTGAAAATTCTTACTTTACTTCTTCAACCTTCTCTTTACCTTTCAAACTGGGTCCTTTATTATTTGTTGGTGATGCCTTACTTCTACAAAATTTTGCAATATGTCCAATCTTGTTACAAGCATAACAAGTCACATTGTTTTTTTGAATAGATTTTCCACATCCTATGCCGGTATGTGTTTTGCATTGATTAGATAAGTGTCCAAATCTTCCACAAACATAACATCTTACATTCATTCTACAGTTTTCTAAATTATAACCAACTTTGTTGCAAATAGAACATTGATCGATGGGTGCATTGGTGTTCTGATAGTTTCTAGATCTACACTGATTTTCTCTATGACCATACTTGTTACAGTTAGAGCATTTTCCATTAAATTTGTAGGCATTAGGTTCTCTTACCGGTTTACTATGATCATGATTGTTTACAGTACCAAAGCTTTCACCAGCTTCAAAGCCAAGGCCATTAGTATCTCCATTAGGTTTCTGATTTTTCAAAATGTCATCAAGTTCCTCTAAACTTTTCTTGAATTTTTCTTTGTGTTGATTTGCAGTAGCTAACTCATTTTCTAAGAAATCTTTCTGTCTCATGAGTTCACTTTTATCATACTCCAAGTGAATTATATCTGTCTTCAACATATCTTTTTCATGACCAAGTCTTAGATTTTCATTTCCAACATCATTGATTCTCCTAGCCAAGTCATCTTCATTCTTCTTTCGGTCTTCAATGTCTTTACAAAACCTCATAGTCATATCTTGCATTTCATTCCTCAAGGCCATGTTTTCCTACTTCATTTTGTTTACAAGACCATTAAGAGTTTCTTTTTCATCATCATCACTCTATATCTTCTCATGAAGTTCTCTTCTTTTGTTCCTAGCAATAGTGAGATTTTCTTGAAGTCCTTGAATGATTTCCTGTGCACCCTTCAGATCATCTTCAAGTTTCCTATTTTTTAACTTTTCTGCATCATAATCTACAAGAGTTGTTTCCAATTGCTTTCTCAAGTTTTCCATATGTTCTAGTGTCAGAATCTTCCTCAAGCTATTAGGCTTTTGAAAATAGAGGACCAAGCTCTGATACCAATGTTAGGTCCTAGAGACAACTGAGAGGGGGGGGTGAATCAATTGTCAAATAAATTCAAACCAAATACAACTTAACCAACCTTAATGCTTAATACTGGTAAACCAAACTTTATGTCGGTAGACAATTTATTAGTTAATTGTAGTATCGATAAAGATTAATGCATGAAATAGAAAGACAATAACATCCACAATACATAACACTAATATTTGTACGTGGAAACCCTGTAAGGGGAAAAACCACAGTGGGAAACCTTACCCAAAATTAGATGATACTACTGTAGATAGTATGTGTATACAAATGGGGTCTACACATGCAGAAAGGCCAAGCGCCTAGAGCTCACTGCTCAAACACAAATAGGAGTCACACTGACTACAATTGGATGGTTAAATCCAATAATGATGTACTGCTCAAAATAGCATCTTCATATGTTGGATTCAGTACCGGTTCAATTCTGATATGCCTTCACAAAAACCTTGCTTCACCTTCAAATGATGTATGTGTGTATAGCTCTACTTATTCTAGCATATACCTTCTTACAATTCCTTTCCCAATCACATATCGATCTTACAAATAAGATCTTACATATATACCACAACCTAAGACCAATTTTAGTAGGTCGTCTCTAAAAGATATTACATTAAAAACAATTTACAACTAAATCAATAACCGATGCAATATCCAATTCAACATGTCAGCTTAATGTATTTACAATAACAACAAAATCATCTCCAAAGAGTGTCGTACTGATCTGGAATAGATAAGCCTGTCGGTGCTTATTCAAGACCTATTTGTTGGTAACAACAAATATGCAAACACGAATATACCAATGAATAAATCTCTAAGACAAAGTGTCCAAACGATATGTTCGACATAACCAGGTGTTTTCCATGTCATTCCAAGTGTTGGCGAACAATATATCCTGCCAGTGTACCAAATACCAGTGACTATGCATAAGTCACTTGCTTGTCGGTGAACATTGCCAATCCTCCAAAGTGCCAGAGTTGATAAGAGTTAATAGGTGTTGACATCAATGACAAAACCTTATCAACATATCCAAAATACCAACAATCTCCCCCTTTGGCATTGATGGCAACACAAGATGGAAAAACCATCAAAGTGCCAAAACAAAAATGCCAAATACCAAAAACCAACAATCTCCCAAAAGAGATCATAACCAGAAATCAAAATTCAGATACAGAGAGTAATCAATCTCTCCCAAAGTAACAATCTATCCCAAAATGTGTTATCCTTATGTTTTTCCATATCAATCTCTCCCCCTTTGACATCAAATACCAAAGCCAATACAAAAACTAGGTTCAAATACAAAATACCAACTTATTCAGTATACCAACTACTCCCCCTGAGAAGTATCTTTCCTCATCAAAGTTGGAGTAAAAGATTTCTCTGTTAATTCTGTCAGTTGATGATAAACATCAACTATCTAAGTCTCTATCGGTGGGGGTATGACTCCAAGCTGGTCTCTGAGATATTCAAAACTCTCCTTAGGCAAAGGCTTAGTGAAAATATCTGCAATCTGCTCTTTAGTATTCACATAAAGTAGTTTTACTTCTTTTGCTTCAACATTCTCTTTTAGAAAATTCAATTTGATAGAAACATGTTTGGTTTTGGAATGTAGTACCGGATTCTTAGATATATCAATTGTTGTTGTGTTGTCACAACAGATATTTATAGGTTCCTTGCATTTTACCTTTATGTCCTTCAACATTTGCTTGAGACATAATACCTGTGTACAGTTAGTTGCTGCTACAACATATTCTAATTTTGCTATTGATAAAGTTGTGCAACTTTGTTTCTTACTCAACCAAGAAATTAATCTGCTTCCAAGAAAAAATGCTCTGCTGGTGGTTCTTTTTCTATCATCCACATCTCCTGGCCAATTTGCATTTGTGTATGCACATAATTCAAAGTTTTTATCTCTAGGATACCATAACCCAAGATTTGTAGTGCCTTGTAAGTACCGGAAAATCCTTTTTACTGCTAATTCATGATTTTTTTTTAGGATTACTCTGAAATCTTGAAACAATACATACTACATTCATAATATCAAGTCTTGTTTGTGTCAAATATAGTAGGCCTCCTATCATAGATTTGTACCTAGTTTGATTAACAGGTGTAGATTCATCCCTTAGTGATAATTTTTCATTCGTAGTCATAGGTGTGCTTACCGGTTTAGAGTTCTTCGTCCCAAATTTCTTTAGTAACTCATTCAAGTACTTGGATTGACTCAAGAATATACCTTTATCAGTTTGTAAAATCTGCAATCCTAAAAAGAATTTTATCTCTCCAATCATAGACATTTCAAATTCTTGTTGCATTTCAATAGAAAAGTATTTACATAATCCATCTTCTCCTCCAAAGATTATATCATCAACAAAACCTTCTATAACCAAGATGTCATCATTAGTCACTTTATAGTATAATTTGTTGTCAGCATTACCTTTAGAAAAATGAATCTTTAAAAGATATTTATCCAATCTAGCATACCAAGCTCTTGGAGCTTGCTTCAACCCATACAAAGCTTTTCTTAACCTGCAAACCATATCTTTGTTATCTGTCAAAGAAAATCCATCAGGTTGCTCAATGTAAACTTCTTCTTCAAGATCTCCATTCAAAAATGCACATTTAATATCCATTTGATATACTTTTTAGCTCTTGTGTGCTGCAAAAGCCAAGAGTAATTTGATTGCCTCAATTCTAGCTACTGGTGCAAAGGTTTCATTGTAAACAATTCCTTCTTTCTAAGAATATCCCTTACACACCAATCTTGCTTTATTTCTGATTACCTTACTATCTTCATTAAGTTTGTTTTTGAATACCCATTTTGTTCCAATTACATTTTTGTCTTTAGGCCGGGGAACTAATGTCCATGTGTTATTCTTCTCAATTTGTTCTAATTCTTCTTCCATATCTTTAATCCAGTGCTTATCTTCACATGCCTCATTAATTGATGATGGTTCAATTTGAGAAATAAGACATACCTCTTCATTTGCCAGTCTTCCTCTTGTCATAATTCCTTGATGCTTGTTCCCAATTATCTAATTTTTAGAGTGGTTCAATCTTACATATCGGGGTGTCTTCGTTTGATGTTGTTCCTTAGTTATAGTGGAATTTTTAGATGATACCGGTGTAACTGGATCTTCATTTTGTATCGGTGGGTTCAATGTAGTTTCATTTGTCAGTATTTCTGTTGCTGGTTCAGAGTCTATATACCTTGAAGTTCCTCTAAACTGTTCATCAATTTTTTGCAATCTTTTGTTAAAACATCTTAATGCTTTGCTCTTAGATGAATAACCAAGAAATATTTCTTCATCACTTCTAGGATCAAATTTGCCAATATACTCATCTCTCCTAATATAGCATTTACTTCCAAATATTCTAAAATATTTAAGAGTAGGAGTAATACCAAACCATAGTTCATGAGGGGTCTTACTGGTTTCACCTTTGATGTGAACTTTGTTGAATGTATAGAATGTTGTCTTACTGCCTCTCTCCAATATACATGTGGTAGATTTTCTTCTGATAACATACTTCTAGTTGCATCCAAGATAGTTCTATTTTTCCTTTCTACAACTCCATTTTGCTGTGGTGTCTGGGGTGCTGATAACTATCTTCTGATTCCATTCACTTCATAGAATGTATTAAATTCCTTAGATGTGAATTCACCTCCTTGATCTGATCTCAAACATTTGATTTTCTTGCCGATTTCATTTTATACCATCACCTTAAATAGTTTGAACTTCCCAAGTGCTTATGTTTTTTCTCTAAGAAAAGTAACCCAACACATTCTAGAATAGTCATGAATGATTAGCATGAAATATCTATCACCTTGTAAGATTTTAATTCTAGCTGGACCACATAAATCAGTATGAATTAAATCAAGAGCATTATTGGATTTTTCTGGAATACTTTTAAAAGATTCTCTAACTTGTTTTCCAAATTGACATTCCTTACATATCAAATTGTGAGGTTTAAAAATCTTAGGTAAATCTCTAACTACCTTAGTAGTACTGATTTTCACAATGCAATCAAAATTTATATGACAAAGTCTCTTATGCCATAGCCAACTTTCATCAATATGTGCAATCAAGCATTTATTTTCACTATTATTCAAATGAAAGATATTAGCTCTAGTTTGATTACCAGTTGCAATTTCCAAACTAGTTCTATTCATAATTTTGTATTTTCCATTCTTGAATTGTAACTGAAATCATTTTTCAACTAATTGACCAACTCTCAAAAGATTATGCTTTAAACCTTCAACATAGTAAACATTGTCAGTATTATGCCTACCATCAAGAGATATAGTACCTTTTCCTTTGATTAAACAAGCTTTATCATCTCCAAATCTTACCAGAACTCCATTATATTCTTGAAAGTTCAAGAATTTACTTTTGTCACCAGTCATATGATGTGAGCATCCTGGATCAATGATCCATTCATCCTTAACTTCAATTTTAGCTACCAAGGCCTGCTCTATCGGTTGAACAATAGGTGTTGGTTGATCTTCTATTATAGCAACAAAGACCCATACATTGTCTACTAGATCCTCATCAGAATCATCAGTGACTCCTTCATCAGCAAGATAACAAGATTTATCTTTATTCTTCTTAAATCTATATCTCTGATATTTAGGGTTAGGCTTGTATGTTCTTCTAGCTTCTTCTCTTAATCTAGAATGTCTATCAGGGCATCTTGAACCCATATGACCAATCTTATTATAGTTAAAACATTTAAAGGGTGCTTTATCTTCATACTTACTTCCAACTAGGCCTTTAGGCATTTTTCTTGCAAATAGTGCTTCAAGTTCTTCAAGTTCTTCATTTTCTCTCCTGCTTTCTTCAAGTTCTCTTGCATATAAGGCTTTCCAATCAGATTTCTCAAATGATGGTGCAGATGATGTCGATGCCTTGAAAGCTAAATTTGCTTTTATACTAGCAACAGGACCAAATTCCTCAATTTCAAAAGCTAAAAGTTTTCCAACCAATCTGTCCCTAGTTACTGATGTATTAGGCATTATTATTAACTCATTTATAGCTGTAACTTTCATTTTTTATGCCAGTGGTAATCCTCTTAAAAATTTTGAAACAATTTAATCTTCACTTAAGGTTCCTCCACAATATTTAATACCCAAAACAATTTCATTAACTCTTTCCATAAAAGCAGAAATCCTTTCATCTTCTTCCATTTTCAGATTTTCATACCTGACCTAGAAGCTTTCAATTTTTGCAATTTTGAGTGTGGAATATCCTTCATTTAATGTTTCCAATTGGTCCCAAATAGCTTTAGCAGTAGATCTATCTGATAATGCACTCAAAAGTGCTTCTCTTGCTTTGCAATCATTTTCCTCATCTTTTTCTAAGGTAGGTGGATTAGGTTGACTTTGAGTAGGAGCAATATAGCTATTCTTTGTAACATCCTAGATGCCCTTTCCAATGCAATTTAGATGTGTCTCCATCTTGATCTTCCATATGCCATAGTTGGCTCCATCAAGTTTAGGAATGTCCTTCCTGAAATAGTTAGTAGACATTGGATCTCCTCAAGCTGTTAAACTTATGCAAAAAGAGGACTAGGCTTTGATACCAATTGTTAGGTCTCAGAGACAACAGAGAGAGAGGGGTGAATCAATTGTCAAATAAATTCAAACCAAAAACAACTTAACCAACCTTAATGCTTAATACTGGTAAACCAAACTTTATGCCGGTAGACAGTTTATTAGTTAATTGCAATAGCGGTAAAGATTAATGTATGAAATAGAAAGACAATAACATCCACAACACATAACACCAATATTTGTATGTGGAAACCCTATAACAAGAAAAACCACAGTGGGAAACCTTACCCACAATCAGATGATACTACTGCATATAGTATGTGTATACAAATGGGGTCTGCACATGCAGAAAGGCCAAGTGCCTAGAGCCCACTGCTCAAACACAGATAGGAGTTGTATACAGTGAAAATGGATAAACAACAATGTTGAAAGACTAAATGAATTCAACCACAAAACCCTAGTCTAACAACAACAAAGATCCACCATAACATATGAAGATTACCTAAGACAATGCAAATCAAATGAAATCACAAAGATTATACCATCACATGTCCAATAGGGTTTGGATCTCCATTCTTCCTATCTCCATTGATCTTGCTTGATATATTTGCTCTCAAATTTTATGTGTGCACAAGAGCTCAACAAAGAACGAAAGTGTGGTTGCAAGCAGGATCGCATATGAAAGTGCAAAAGCATAGTGTAGTCGAGTAATCAAGTAGTTAGGTTTGATAATGAAGGAAGCATCTCCTTATATAGAAGACACTATAAGAAATGGAGGGATAACATTGAGAGGTGTAAGAGATAAATGGTTGGCTATGATTAGAGGGTAGGTAAAAGAAATAATAAAATAATGAGAGGGTAGGTAGTGTATGAATTAAGAGATGAATGACATGTGTCATGGGTAGAAAAGGTTAATGAATTAATTAAATAAATAAAGATTTAATTAATTAATAGAAGAAGTGGGATTAATTAAATAAATAAGATATTTATTTAATTTAGGAAAAGGATAATTTAAATAAATAAATGTATTTATTTAAATGAGAAATAATGCTAGAAGAGGATAAATGAATTAATTAAATAAATAAAGATTTATTTAATTAATAGAAGAATTAGGCTTAAAATAATTAAATAAATAAAATATTTATTTAATTAGACATGACAATTTTAGGTGTTTACATTTTGCCCCTCTTTGAGACAATGCGGCTTGTCACATTGTTTCAAAGAAGATAATATGAACTGATACAAATTTGCCCCAAGATGGGAATGATATGCCCCCTTGAGAGATTGGATGAAAATGTCTGGAAAGATCGTAGACAATATCTCGATAAGAAATAAAGGCTAGAGTGGACTAGCCAGATAAGATAGAGTGACAGAGTCACGGGATAAAGAAGACTGACTCGGGAAACGAGGGCTAGGGCTAGGGCAGTCTATAAGATAGACCACAAGGAGAAAACATCCTCATTTTCATCCACACATCCAAGAGATCAGAGTGCAGAGAGAGAATAGAGCAGCAACAGTTAGCAGCGATGGCATTGGTGCATAGATTCGATCATGTTTGCCAATATTAGAGGCCAACCGATGCAGGAAAGTTGGTGAGTACCACAAAACCTCTTTGTTCTTTTTCGCATTAATTATTGTCATTAATGCATGTTAGGTAGCGCAATAAATGCATTTTAGGTATGTCAAAAAATGTCAAAAATGTGTAGGCGCATCTGCATTGGTGCCAAGCACGTCTATGTTGGCTAGGAGCGTCTGCGTTTGTGCCAAGCGCGTCTATGCAAAATGTGAGTGTGTTTGCATTGTGCAGGCACGTTTGTGAATTGTGGGCACGTCTATGCAGGACATGCACATCTATGCAATTTGTAAGCACATTTATGTCATGAAGGTACATTTATGTCTTCAAGGTCAAATCAACAGTTTTGTGATGAAGATACGTTGTCGATTGGATAAGCTGCTGAGAGGATACACTCAAGCAAGTCCTCTAGGGAAGACTAGGATAGATCGAGGCACTTTGTGATGAACAGTGAGAACCAAGACATGGTACTTTGTGATGAACAGGGAGTACCAATATGAGCAACACTTTGTGATGAACAGTGAGTGTCAATATGAACAACACTTTGTTATGAACAGGGAGTGCAAATATGAGCAGCACTTTGTGATGAACGGGGAGTGCAAAACACATAGTACTTTGTGATTAACAGGGAGTACCACTAGGATGGATAGCAACACTTTGTGATGAACAGTGAGTGTCACTAGGATAGATAGCAACACTTTGTGATGAACAGTGAGTGTCACTTTGACTGACATGATTGTTTTTCTTGACTGCAGGAGTACTTGCCTATGCTAGAGTCACGAGAGACATTCCCGTCGACGCATAGATTACGACCAGAGCTGACATTTGAGGATAGAGCAGCTATTGAGGTTATGGGTCTATGATACATTCTATATGTGCCTGAGTTTCGGGTGAACATGGGTTTGCTGACTGCAGTTGCTGAGAGATGGCACTCAGAGACTTGTAGTTTTCATTTGTCGATGGGTGAGATGATAGTCACCTTGGAGGATGTTTATAGGATTCTGAGGATACTGATCGATGGGGAGCTAATACCCTATGATCAAGATGGAGATAGGGAGGCCCTAAGATGAGTGTTCTAGGATCCAAGACTGGAGATGAGGGTGGGACACATGGCATGGGATACCATGACATAGACAGGACTGGCACTACTAACAGTGCTAGGAGGAGTGATCAGTGGGTTCCTATATCCAGACAGGGCGACAGGAGGGTTGGTTGTGGGCTAGGGGAGTACCTTGGAGACACTGGTTACATAGAATACCAGATATGCTTGGGGAACATGCGTGCTGACACACTTATACTATGAGCTGCATCAATTTGTTTATCATGGATCCATAGGATTGGGCTGTGGAGTTACATTGCTACAGGTGTGGGCATATGAGCATCTGCCAGTTACCCGATCGATACATTTCAGGGGCAGGGGTCATGGATGCAACTTTGTTCATCTGTATGATATGATTACATCATAGCCACGGATTGGTAGGTTGGAGCATTGGCATCAAGTTTTGGATGAGATCGACACCGTGATATGGAGGTCGTACCGTGAGTATGAATAGTGGGAGGATGATGCAGTGGATCTACCTTATACTTTTCGTAGTAGATATTTGATTGGGCAGATGCCCTATGTATTGGAGAGATAGCTGGTTGATAGGGTATGGAGGCATTTTCGTAGGATTCAGCAGATGCCATGGGGTTCCAGGATGTATACTCAGATAGTTAGGGATCAGGCACACTTTGGGCAGATGTTGTCGTATGATCAAGTTGTGATGCAGCTGGTAGAGATGGTGCCTATGCCATGGGATATGTGGCTAGAGATTGAGGATGCAGGTATGGATGTAGAGTACACTGCATATTGGGCTGCGTATCCCTTTCCACGATTGATAGACCCAGGGGAGTTGATAGATGGA
This sequence comes from Cryptomeria japonica, assembly GCF_030272615.1. Taxonomy (NCBI): domain Eukaryota; kingdom Viridiplantae; phylum Streptophyta; class Pinopsida; order Cupressales; family Cupressaceae; genus Cryptomeria; species Cryptomeria japonica. The sequence continues at coordinate 442,561,422 of NC_081415.1, read as the reverse complement.
GATGGTGGTGGGGATGGGGATGATGATGGAGATGGTGGGGGGAGAGGCCGACAGAGGAGGTGGGGTGCAGTTGGAGAGAGGAGAGTGGCTCCATGGAGAGAGGGTAGAGAGGAGAGATAGGCTTGGGTGGTGAGGGGTCGTAGTGGATTGCCACTATAGGTGCCAGTAGCACAGGGTCCTAGACAGGTGCAGGGATAGGGACAGGGGCAAGTACAGGCAGAGGTACAGGTACTAGTACAGGGGGAGCCACGGGCAGAGGAACAGGGGGCCGAGGAGGAGGATGATGAGCTGCTTGAGCTAAGGGAGATCTGCCAGGGATAGGTAGATGAGATCCAAGACCTTGAGAGGGAGACAGCTAGGCTCAGGAGACAGCTGAGGGATACAGAGCGGGAGCGAGACTAGGCCATCCAGTGTTATACTGAGGCTGAGACATCACTGAGGGCTGGGAGATAGGAAGCAAAGGACACAAGGGTTGGATATGCCTATGTTCTATGGGCAGGAGAGGAGATAGGTTATTGACAAGACCTATACTACGGGGCAGTGCCACCAGAGCAGCGGGCGAGGAGCTTCCGTAGACCATCACGGACAGCGACGGCCACAGGAGGGAGTTAGAGGAGACAGGCGTCTAGTGGTGGGGTTATGGGTCCTCCACCACCACTAGATAGAGGGGGTAGGAGAGATGATCATGGGGCAAGTCCTTCTAGGGCTCAGATTCCATTGAGGCCAGGCGGCTCCGAGGGAGGGAGTTCATCATAGCCTTAGAGGGCTCCCTATGTATCAGTTTTGTACCATTTTTGTATGATGATGTAGACACCTTCGGGTGATTGTAGCCATATGATTTTGACATCATTGTATCATGACACTTTTGATTATATATATATATGAGATGATTCATCTTTGCAGTAGCTATATGCATGTGTACCTATGTGATGAGATGTTTTATGATGTATGTTTCTATGTGATGTTTATGTTATGGATGCAAATATGTACATGATGCAATGCAATATATTTGTTCTTTTATGTTTTTAATATGTTATGTATGATGCAAATGTGAATGTATGAAATGCAGATGAATATGAGAATGCAAATGACTATTTACATGATGAAAATGTAAGATGTGCTAACATGTGTTGTGTGCAGGATGTGATGCAATTATAATATCTATATGTATGTATGAAATGAGATGTGTGGTAATGCAGGTGCAAACTACATGAAATGCAAATATTTTTGGTGTGTCATTATACTCAGTCATGTGATAGCAGGCTACATGGACTCCAGAAGGATGATGGAGGTCAATCAAGAAAGGGGGATGGAAGATAGAAGATATGAAAGTGAAAGAGCTTCTTGTGCATTATCATCATTGAGCTTTATTATGGAAAAATAGGTTATGACAATCGAGGCATATGTTCGACCCAGAAAGTCATTGTACCTATTTGCATGGAGATAAGACAGTCACAAACAAGGAATGCCCCAGTTCACACTAGACTCACAGTGTCCTCATATCCTTGGACAACTCATAGCATTACTAAGAGACAATCTACAGACAACAAAGAAACATAGGTGACGATACCCCATCCTCGCTTTTCTAGTCAAAGACATCCTAGAGATAGAATCTCTAGTCAAAGACATCCCAAAAAAGCTAAAAGACATGTCACCGAAGATAAAACCAAAATAGAAAACCAAGACTTGACACCAACATCCACTGTAGTCCTCAAGTTTAGTGTCTCTTGTCACTTGTATAAGTCGTATTTGATTGTGGTCACAATGTTTATTTTCACAAAAAGGATAGATAGCACTGAACCATAATGTTGTCTGAGTCTGCTGAAAGATTTGATTTGTTAAAGCCCATTGTTGCTACTGTGTCTCATCTGAAACTGACTGAATCCATGAAACTGATACTTTATTATGGAGAAGATGAAACTTTATTGCAGATGTGTGATGCAAGTGCTTCTTTATTGCAAATTGTGCGCAAATAGACTGAAGAAAATTGGAAGAAACTGTACTCCTCAGAATGTGTGATGCTCTTAGTTCCACACCCATCACTAGACATAGGATTTGTCTTAGCCATAGATAGGAGCTAATTTATTATGGATGGAAAGGGGTGAAAAGGGAGGTTTATTATGAATAGCTAACCAATCTTGGGTAGATCAATAACAAGCCATGATGGAAATGGGTAAAGTTTATTATGAATGGATAGGTTGTGAGTGTGTGCAAAGTGAAAGGATGAAATGGAATCTTGTAGGAGGGAGGAGCAATGTCTCTACACATGGCGTTGGTGACCCAGTTTTCACCATGGTACTTGCCCAGGGCACCACCGAAGTGGTTTTCACCATTGCACGAAATGTTTTTCTTTACTTTTTTTGATTTTTTTGTTTTTTTTGTCATCACAAGGCCCCTGTTTGCCAGGTTTTCACCAAGTAACGATTTTTTTTATTTTATGATTTTTTTTGTATTTTTCAATTTTTCAATTTTTTTGTATTTTTCAATTTTTTGATTTTTTTGTATTTTTGTATTTTTTGATTTTTTTGTATTTTTTGAATTTGGGATACTCTGAAGAGATATGTGTAAAACCTGTGAAGGTGCATGTTGTTGATAGTATCCTCCAAGGATTCACCCTCTATGGTTGAGAGTTGATATGCACCAGATCCATATGTTGCTGTGATGATGTAAGGACCAAGCTAGTTTGGTTCGAAATTGCCCTTCTTCTCTATGTCTTGCTGATTTTTAGGATTTTCTTTGAGAACCAAGTCACCTACCTCAAATGTGCGAGGTTTGACTTTATGATTGTAGTTGTGTCTCATTCATTGTTGATAAGCCTTGAGATGATTAAAAGAAGTTTGTCTTTGTTCATCCAATAGTTCAAGTTCTTGTAAGCGAGAGACCCTGTAGTCTTCATCACTGATAATGTTTTGCAAAGAGACTCGTAAAGAGGGTAACTCGACCTCAATAGGAAAGATAGCTTCATTTCCGTAGATAAGTGAATAGGGTGTAGCTCCTGTAAGTGTGTGGATGCTTGTGCGGTAAGCCCAAAGTGCGGGATTAAGTTGGATATGCCAATTACGGCCGGCGTTGTCGATTTTCTTCTTTAGAATTTTAAGGATTGTTTTATGAGATGCCTCAGCTTGACTGTTACCTTGGGGGTAATATGGTGTGGAGAAATGATGGGTAATATGGAAGCGGTCATAGAGTTCACGAACATCTTTATTTTTAAAGGGACGCCTGTTATCGGTGATGATGGAAACAGGAATACCGTATCGACAAATGATATAGTTGAGAATGAAAGTAGCAATTTATTTTCCAATGACTTGTGTGAGAGGCATGGCTTCGATCCATTTTTTGAAATACTTTGTGGCAGTGATGATGAATTTATGACCATTAGAAGATGGAGGGTGAATCTTGCCTATGAGATCAAGTCCCCACTGATAGAAGGGCCAAGGAGTCGCAATTGGTTGAAGTTCTTATGCTGGCGCATGGATGAGGTCTCCATGAAGTTGACACTGCTTACATTTCTTGACAAACTGATATGAAGCTTTTTCCATATTGGGCCAGTAATATCCAGTCCTGATGAGTTTCTTGGCTAAGGTAGGACCACTAGAATGTGGACCACATATCCCTTCATGTACTTCACGTAATGTAATCTGAGCTTCGTCGCTTTCTAAACATCTAAGAAGAGTGCCATCTAGACCTTGATGGTATAGGATATCGGCTAGAATGATATATCGAGAAGATTGGCGAATGAAAGTACGACGTTGGTTATTGGATAGGTCAAGAGGTAGGATATTGTCATGAAGGTCTGCAAAAATGGAACTGTATAACTAGGACTCAAGACCAACAACACATATCATCTTAGTAGGAGTGATTTCATATGAGGGAACCAAAAGGTTATCCACCAAGAACTCATAGTGGGTCTCATTTGGTGGTAGATCAATTAGTGAAGCAATTGTAGCCATGGCATCTGCGGCTCTATTCTGCTCTCTGGGTATCTACTCAAAGTCTATCTTCGTGAAATGTTGTTTCAGGTCATCCACCATTCTTTTGTAAGGCATTAATTTATCATCCTTTGTTTGGTAGTCATTAGTTTCCTGACGAATCACAAGTTGAGAGTCCCCAAAAAAACAAAGTTCCTGGATCTTCCATTGAGCTGCAATCCATAATCCAATTGTTAATGCCTCATATTCTGCTATGTTATTAGTTCAGGGAAATGATATTCAATATGATTTTGGTATAGAATCCCCTTGAGGAGTTATGAAGAGGATGCCAGCTCCTGCCCCATGCTGTTTGTATGAGCCATCAAAGTATAGTTGCCAAGGCTTTGCATGTGACACTGTTAAAATGGATTCATCTGGAAATTCTGAAATTAGAGGAACATCATCTATCATGGGAGCATCTACCAACTAATCTACTATAGCTTGTCCTTTTATTTCTTTTCTATCCACATACTCGATGTCGAATTCACTCAGGATCATCACCCATTTAGCTAGTCACCCAGTAAGTGTTCCTTTATTAAGAAGGTATATCAATGGATCAATTCTTGCAACCAAATTAGTCTTATGAGTTAGCATGTAATGTCATAATTTATGCAAAGTAAAGACCACAGTGAGACATGCATGCTCAATTGGTGTGTATTTTAGCTCATATCCCACCAATGTGCGACTGATATAGTATACTGCCTTTTCTTTGCCCTCAGCAACTTGTTGTGCTAAGAGTGCCCCCAGTGTTGTTGAAGTAGCTGATATGTATAGTAATAAAGGTTGATTTGGAACTGGTGGCATCAAAACTGGCAGATTCAAAAGATAATCTTTGAGTATCTGGAAAGCCTGGTGGCAGTTATCATCCCATTTGAATTTGATGTTTTTATGTAGCAAGTGCTGAAAAGGATTACACTTATCTGCAAGTTGTGCTATGAATCTTTGTATGGACTGGAGTCTCCCTTGCAAAGATCAAAGTTGATTGATATTTCTTGGTGGTTGCATCTCTAGGATGGCCTTGACTTTTGCTAGATCAGCTTCAATTCCTCTTTTTGATACAATGAATCCCAAGAGCTTCCTAGAGGTTACTCCAAAGACACATTTCTTGGGGTTTAATCTTACTTTATACTTTTCCAACTGATCAAAGATGACTAAAAGTATGTCCAAATGTGTATCTCTATCTATTGATTTACCCAAGAGGTCGTCAACATAATCTTCCACAGTTATGTGCATGAGATCATGAAAGATAGTAGTCATGGCTCTTTGATATGTAGCGCTTGCATTTTTTATCCCAAAGGGCAACATTCCAGCAAAAAGTCCCCCAAGGACAAGTGAATGTTGTTCTGTGCTGGTCCTTGGATTTGATTTTTATTTGATTGTAACCAGAGAATCCATCCATCAAAGATAACATCGCATGACCTGCTGTGAGATCGACAATCAAGTCAATATTTGGTAATGGAAAATCATCCTTAGGACAAGCTTTGTTGATGTCTCTGAAATCTGTACATATTCTGATACTATGATCTGGTTTACTGATAGGCACTAAGTTGGAGATCCATTCAGGATAATCAATTGGGCGTATGAATCCGACATCCAATAATTTCTCAAGCTCTGCCTTGACTAATAATGCGACTTGTGGATGCATCTTTCTTAATTTTTGTTTCACTGGTTTTGCCCCCGATTTAACTCTCAAATGATGCATTACCAAATCTGTATCCAATCCAGGCATATCAGTGTATGACCATGCAAAGTTGATTTGTCATTCTGTGAAGAAACTTATGAATTTTGACCTTTCTGACTCTGTCAAAGATTGAGCCAAGAATATGTCGTGTGGAACTTCTTCTGTGCCAATGTTTGTTTTGATAGTCTCCTCTACCAACATGGATGACTTTTCCTCATATGATGCTGGGAGAATGTTGAGCCTTCCATCTTCGGGTGCCTCAGAGAGGTTTTTGCCCTCAGATACGTCCTTTCTTTTTACTTTTTTGGGGTCAGACAACGCCATAGTGTGGTTTTCGCCATAAGACCCTTGGTTTGTTTTCATTTTTATATTTTTGCAACTAGAAGGCCTGGATACCCTCACCAAAATATGCCACGCTATTGAGTTCTATAGTGTATCCCGCTTTATGGTCCCCAGAGGGAAGATCATCTCGTATGCCTCGATAATCAATGAAAGCTTCATCATTTTGGAATGTATCAAACTGTGCAGGTCCTTCATGGTCCCAGTTAATAAGTTGGTGGTGAACAAGGGGAAGGCCTTTGATGTTTTCAAAGTTAGCAGGGCTAAGAGTGAAGATGCAGTTATATTCAGGTATGTCAAGGTAGTTATCAAGGTCATCATTGGCACTCTCCTCATCAGTCTCGACCGTGAATGAATGTAAATTATCATCACTAGTAGCGCATTATGGGACAGGTGTTCTCATTCTATGTGATTTCAACCTAGGACCTAGAGGCAAGGACTATATGGGATCCTCCGGGGTTGTTTCTTGACCAACTTTGAATTTTTCATAAAATTCCTCTTCTTCTATGGATTCATCTAGCTCTCTAAATGTCTCGGTGAGCTCATAGTCACTGGCAGATTTGTCTGAACCCCATTCCCATTCATTGGAGTCTATGGAATAGCGATTTTCTTGTTGAATTTTGGTAGCTTTGATTTTTTATGCTTCTTTTGTCCTTTGAGTGTGGACCTTGGAAGTCATGAAACCAAGTCCCTTTGAGCATTCCTTTTTGAATTTCAATTCAGGTTGTAAAGGCTCAATGATGCCTTCCTTTCTTAAGCCAAGAGGGCTTTTGCCATCATACCCAAATTTTTGTAGAATCTTGAACCCTTTGCCATACTTTTCACATGGTATGCTGATGTGATCTTGTGTATCATTTTCAAGGTCTTTGTAATGCATTTTGTATAAGCCTTCCTCTTCCAGTTCACCCCATCTTTGAAAGATAGTAGGGTCCCATTTGAGTATAATGATAGATACCTACTTATTAGGATGTGGTCTTCCATGTTCTTTTGGTGAACTCATGACTTGTTGTAAGTACATGGTTTGATTCAAAGTGTATTCACCCATGCCCTTGTCCTAGAATTTGCCTTTAAGCTCAACTTGTTTTGAGGTCGAAGGTTTTAATGACTCAGGATCAATGTATGCAGAAGAAGGAACGACTTCCCGATTACTAGGAATGATTGTCTCAGTTTTCGGTCTCAAGTTATTGCAGTATATGAATGGATTAGGATCACCATTAACTATTATTTCAACTCCATTGTGAGGAAACTTGATGCATTGGTGATATGTAGATGGGACTGCACTCATTTCATGAATCCAAAGACATCCTAGTAATATATTGTATGTGAGATCTAGGTCTAGGACTTGACAAACCACATCCTTTGTAACTGGCCCAACTCTGAGAGGTAAGATGACTGTGCCTTTAGATGAACGCTCTTCATCATCATATGCCTTGATGGTAATTTTATTTGTAGAATTCACAGCTTTATCAGAATATCCCAATTGTTTAATAGTGCTCAATTTACAAATGTTTAGACCTGCTCCTCCATCTATCAAGACTCATTTTATTCGATGTTTGTGTATGAAGGATTCAATGTGTAAAGGTGCATTATGTGGCTGACTTACAGAGGCGTCATCGGCTTCTGTGAATGTAAGGGAGTGTGGAATGGAAAGGTATCCCACCATGGCTTGAAGCTGGTCCACATTCAGATCAGTAGGGATAGAAGTGTCTCTTAAGAATTTGTCAAGAATGGCTTTATGTGTGGGGGATATTTGTAAGAGCTCAAGGATGGAGATGAGTGTGGGTGTCTTCCCTAATTGTTCTACAAGGTCATACTCAGGTTTGGTTGATGAGGAAGATGTGTTTTTGGTTGGAGCACCTTGCAAAGTGAATTTACCTCGATGAGTTGTAACATTACATTTAGAGGTAGGTTTTGAAGAAGATCCAATGCCTTTTAGGACAATCTTGGGTCTTTGGGTAGAATTCTAAGGCGTTTTGTCCTTGATGATAATGGTAGAGACATAATAGTCCATTGAAATGTGATTGATAGTTGAATCATAGTTATAAGATGTTTTGGTATAGTTGGTTTGGTCATCTGTGGCTTTAGCTTTTCCTTTGTCATGCTTTGGGAATGGTTCCTTAAACATCTCATGTTCTTTATTGGATGAGTGTCCTTCAATTTCAATGTCACCTCTATCAATGAGATCTTGTATGATGTTCTTCAGTCGATGGCAATTTCCTATCATGTGGCCCTTTCTCTTATCAAATTCACAATATTCATCATCATTCCACCAATTTGGTTTAACCTTTGACTCATATGGAGGCAAATCTGGAATTGTGATTATCTTGTTTGCCACTAGCATTTTGAAAACTGACTCAAGTGGTTCTCCCAATGGAGTGTACTTCTTTTGTGACTTTGAAGTTGTTTGAGTATTCACTTGATTATTTGTAGAGCTTGATCCCGAAAAAATGATTTTGGGTCACAGTGTATTGGCATCAACAACACCATCATTGACTGTGTTCTTGTTTTTGTTCCAAAATCTTGGCTTATCTTTTCCTTTAAAGTCCTCTTTGTTTTCCTTGAATATCTTAATGACTCCTTGCTCAATTAGGACCTTCTCTATTGCTAAGCCTTTTTCAATGAGGTCCTTGAAGGTGGACAAACAAGCTTTTCTTAGGTCATAACCAATGTCTTTGTTAACATTTTGGGTGAACATTTCTACCATTTTTTTTGTGGAATTTCACAAGAGCATCTATTGGCTAGATTCCTCCATCTTTGTAAAAATGATGAAAAAGACTCCATCTTTTTGCTTGGTGTTGCACAAAGTAGTGATTGATATGTCTGTCTCTATGTTGTAGGAGAAATGTTGGATAAATGCCTCTTCTAAGTCACCCCATGACTTAATTCCAGGTGGAAGTTGAGAGAACCATTCCATAGCTTGATCACCTAAGCTTTGTGGGAATAATCTCATCAAATATGTCTCTTCTACTGCCACTTCAATGTAAGTTGTGAAAAATTGTCTTATATGTGCCTTAGGATCTCCTTTGCCTCTTTATTTATCGAACTTAGGTGTCACAAAGTGTGTAGGAAATGGAGGCATTGGAATGCTCTTGTCAAATGGATAAGGACATATGTCTCTCATTGTGTATGTTGGCTTCAGTGTATTTATGTCCTCCATTTTCTTTTGTAAATCCTTGATTTACTATTCCAAATTGTTCTTAGGTGGAGACCAACTTCTTGGACCATACCCCATGCTTGAGGCACCAAGTGGAGGAGCATGTTGCATATATGGATGATATTGATCATACACATGTTCATATGGAGGAGGTCTATAATGATGTTGCATATATGGACCATTTGGTATAGAGTCATGGTGAGGAACGGAATATCTGTTTTGTCCATGTATACCATACTCTATAGGAATGTCATGAGTTTGTTCTAGTTTGTTGCCCCCAAATTTGATGCAGTGTTTGCTTGTGTCCAAATTTTGAGCATTCCTTTGAATATCCAATTGCTTTGGTGGTTGATCCTTAGCATTGGTATGTGATTGAGTATATTTTTCTGCATAAGACTTCCATAATGGTCTGCGAAGGTGAGTATCATATGCTTGACCATGTGTGTATGGGACCTCTGGTTTTTGAAATAAAGATGATGGTGATTCAGGCACCATATGTGGTCCTCTATTGCCTCCACTATTAGGTCTCCTTTGATCCATGTTGGAGTGACTTTGTTGCAAAGGTCGATTTTCCATTATTTGAGACATGTCAAAATCATGAGGGATCTTGGCTCCACATTGTGCCATCACTTGTAGAAAGTATTGTCTATCTCTCCTCATTATTTCCTCAACCAATCGATTGAAATGGGGATTCATAATGGTGTCTTCCACTTCTTCTGAATGTATGGAGAAGTTGTCCATATTGTCATTGTGTGTATCATTGTTGTTTGTAGTGTCCATGTTCTCAACATTTGGAATGTTTCTATAGGCATCCATGTCAAGTAATGTAGTATGATTAGAATTGAAAAAGATATCATTGTCATACTCATAAGAACTCATGTTTGCAGACTCTTGAGCCTCTTTAGCTTCTCTCCTAAATTTTTGGAAATGAGTTTCAACCATGAACTAGGTATTGACCAAGATGTGTGAGACTAGATGAAAATGGAAAGAGTATGGAAGACCAAGAATTGGATGGAATGTAAATGAATCTGAAGTGTACTTGCAATGTCCAAAGTGTAAGACCAAGTATGTATGTAGTAGAGTAGGTGTGACTTCCAAAGAGATGATAGTTTCTCTTGATGAGGTAAGTTGACCTTGACTCTAAGTAAGAACAAATGAGACCCAAAGGTGATAGACCTTGATGAGGGACCACTTAGCAAAGTGTTGTTGTGTGTAGTATATTGACAAAGTAAGATAAGGACAAACAAGTGACCTTTTGACTCAAGTTTAGACAAATGTGAGTGTAATGTAAGGTGTAAAGCAATAATGGACTTTGTGAGACCTAAACACAGAGTGAATGCTAGATGAAAACCCTAGAGAGATAACCTAGGAAGCTCAATAAGTCTGAAACTGACTGTTCTTGTTTGCTGAATTATGAAAGTTTGCAATCCTGAACACAGACGTGCCTGTATACTTCACAAACACTCTTAAAGGATACAGATGCTATTTTGTCAGACACATACGCACTTAAATGACACAGACGTGGTTATGTTAGACATAGACATGTTTCTGAGATGTTGCCATGTTGCTCAAAAGACACAGATGCATTTCTACCCTTTACAGATGTGTTTAGATGACACAGACGATGTTCTATCAGACACAGACGCGTTTCTGCAAACTTTGTGTAATTTTTCCAATCTGTGAAGTTTCTTGTTGTGACCAAATCTGAATGTTTGACTATTTTTTGTGACAAGAGGACATAGTGTTGATGAGGACTCAATGTTTGCAAGTGTTTAGACTCCCAAAATGACTCAAAGACAAGTGTGTTGTTTGATATAAAATTGTTTTACATACACTTGAAGACACAAAAGACACAATGTTTGATGTTTGGTCTATAATGTTTGATTGTTCAAAATAAGTCAAGCACAATTCTTATGGCTGGCCAAGACAATAGTTGTTGATCCCACATGGAGTTTCCTTCGAGGCTACGCTATTCAAAGCAAATACTTAGATGCTTAACCCCACTGGCTCCACTCTCGACACTCACTTCTTGAGGCAGCCAAGCATCAGTCCCCACAAAAACTCCTCGTGGCAAACTTTGTATCTCTACTAAGAGCTGTATGTGTGTGGGCTGCTACCAAAGGTCTGACCTCCTGCCCCAACAACTAGAAGGATTTTGGCTTCTAAAACAAAAAGGTGCTAGTAAGGGCATCCACTCGTGTGGCAATACATGCAACACTTTTAGGTCTATAAATACTGAAGGTTCCTAGTCGGTAGGGGTTACACCCTACAAATGATCAAATAAATTTGATCAAACGAGTTTATGGAGAGACATAGTATCGGTATGAACTAATCAACACATGTTATCCATAGTTTTCACCATGGATACAGTTATTTATAGTGGTTTGGAAGAAGATGGCTTTTCTTTTGCTACCACTTGGGTCATTCTCTCCTCACTAGTAGCCCTAATGACCACACGGGGAGACAGGCCCTCTAAAGATTAAACAAAAAGAGCCTATTGCTCAAGACACAAAAGACAATGGTTCAATTTTAGTGCACCAATTGAAGTGTTTGCTAATCTATGAAAACAAGGCACACAATAAAAATCAGAAACCTTTACCAAGGACCTGTAACAAAGATCTATTAGTAGTTTGGATTGTTTGAAATAATCACCCCTTCCTGCAAGCACACAAGTTAGGTAAATTTTAGATCCAAAAGACTTTGTGAAATAGGGGCTTCAACAAAATGATTTTGCTTCCAAGACAAGCTGCACCACTTTTGTTAGCTAGATCTGAAAATGTTAGCCCAAAATAAACCAGATCTGAAATCCGAATGATGAAAAACTGAATCAATGAAATAAAAAATGCAACAATCGAACACAAATGCATTTATCACAGACACAGACGCTGCTAGAATACACAGACGCGCCTTGATCTAACATAGACGTGCCTCCTGAACGCAGACGTGCCTAAAGACTTCATAGATGCGACTATGGAATACAAATGCATTTCTCGAAATCTGCAAAAAAATAAAATATTGTCCAAGACGCAGACATGGCATAAAATCGAAAACGCGATCCGAAAGTGCACAGGCATGAAATATCAAAATGTTGTTGGAAATGCCAGATCTGCAACTTCAAAACAAAAACAAAACAAAAAAATCTGCAAGAAAAGATGTTAAATGCAAAAGGGACAAAAGTCCCACCGGGCGTGCCAAAATGTATATGGTGAAAATGGATAAACAACAATGTTGAAAGACTAAATGAATTCAACCACAAAACCCTAGTCTAACAACAACAAAGATCCACCATAACATATGAAGATTACCTAAGACAATGCAAATCAAATGAAATCACAAAGATTATACCATCACATGTCTAATAGGGTTTGGATCTCCATTCTTCCTATCTCCATTAATCTTGCTTGATATATTTGCTCTCAGATTTTATGTGTGCACAAGAGCTCAACAAAGAATGGAAGTGTGGTTGCAAGTAGGATCGCATATGAAAGTGCAAAAGCGTAGTGTAGTCGAGTAATCAAGTAGTTATGTTTGATGATGAAGGAAGCATCTCCTTATATAGAAGACACTATAGGAAATGGAGGGATAAGATTGAGAGGTGTAAAAGATAAATGGTCGGCTATGATTAGAGGGTAGGTAAAAGAAATAATAAAATAATGAGAGGGTAGGTAGTGTATGAATTAAGAGATGAATGACATGTGTCATGGGTAGAAAAGGTTAATGAATTAATTAAATAAATAAAGATTTAATTAATTAATAGAAGAAGTGGGATTAATTAAATAAATAAAGATTTAATTAATTTATAGAAGAAGTGGGATTAATTAAATAAATAAGATATTTATTTAATTTAGGAAAAGGATAATTTAAATAAATAAAGATTTATTTAATTAATATAAGAATTAGGCTTAAAATAATTAAATAAATAAATATTTATTTAATTAGACATGACAATTTTAGGTGTCTATAGGAGTCACACTAACTACAATTGGATGGTTAAATCCAATAATGATGTACTGCTCAAATAAACATCTTCATATGTTGGATTCAGTACGGGTTCAATTCTGATATTCCTTCACAAAAACCTTGCTTCGCCTTCAAATGATGTCTGCGTGTATATCTCTTCTTATTCTCGCGCTTACCTTCTTACAATTCCTTTCTCAATCACATATCGATCTTACAAATAAGATCTTACATATATACCATAACCTAAGACCAATTTTAGTAGGTCGGCTCTAAAAGATATTACAATAAAAACAATTTACAAGTAAATCAATAACCGATGCAATATCCGATTCAACATGTCGGCTTAATGCATTTACAATAACAACAAAATCATCTCCAAAGAGTGTTGTGATGATCTAGAATAGATAAGCTCATCGGTGTTTATTCTGGACCTATTTGCCAGTAACAACAAATATGCAAACACGAATATACCAATGAACAAATCTCCAAGATAAAGTGTCCAAACAATGTCTTCGACATAACCAAGTGTTTTCCATGTCATTCCAAGTGCCGATGAACAATATATCATGCCAATGTACCAGATACCGGTGACTGTGCATAAGTCACTTGCTTACCGGTGAACATTGTCAATCCTTTAAAGTGCCAGAGTTGATAAGAGTTAATAGGTGTTGACATCAATGACAAAACCATATCAACATATCCAAAATACCAGCAACCAATTGTTAGGATTCCCAAAGATACTGAGGGGGGGGTGAATTAGTATCTAACCGGTTAATGGATTTTCTAAACTTATTAAATGAATTGCATGCCAAAACAGTGTACCGGTAAACTAGAAATAATACAGTAAATAAGATCAGTAAACACAACATAGAAAGCACACCATAACACAATATTTTTAATGAGGAAACCCGGTGTGGGAAAAACCTCGGTGGGATTTGTTACCCACAATATTCGCTTATTGGCCAATAAGTGAATATTACTAATACAATACGGGTCTGCACATGCAAGAAGGCCAACTGCCTAAAGCTCACTGCTTAAATACAAAAAGGGAAGTCTCACTAACAAAAATGGATTATGTAAATCCAATATCATGTACTGCTTCGGTTTTGTAGTGCCCCTACCCTAGTCGGCTTTGTAAAAACTAGTTTGACTTTGGTTGACTTCCTATGTGGCATTCTTAAATGGTTGATTTACCATGATGTAATGTTGTAGATTAGATAATATGATTATTGTGCATACCTGTTAATGTGCTTTCACATCGATTCTTATGTAATTTTAATTGTTTCCCTAATTTTTATTTTGATCTTGAGCTAACACCTTCATTAAATAAATATGTATATATATATATGTATGCTTGTGAGACTCTTCGTTGTAGGAGATTGCAGGTACAGTACCATCGTGGTGCGAGGTTTGTCTTCACCTAGATTCACAGAGTTGAGTATACCTCTTTCGCCCTTAGAATTTTGGTTAGGGGTCGTAAAACCCTCATTTTTCCCTAGTCATTCTCAAGTGAGCGTCACCTATGGTCCATCAGTTTCCCTTTTCGTTTGGGTGTGCGGGTCATGTATTTGGTTGGATTTCTTGGGTTGCATGCCTTGTGTGTGGTAAAATGGAGTATTTTATCCTAAGTATTTAATTCAATTTAATGTGTTCATTTATGCATTAGTAATTGAGAAATTAAAATAAATAGGTTTCTTTTATGTGATTAATTATTAATTAAAAAGATCACTTTATGTATGTTGGTAGCAAGTTTAAGTATTTAATTTGATTTAATGTGTTCATTTATGCATTAGTAATTGAGGAATTAAAATATATAGGTTTCTTTTATGTGATTAATCATTAATTAAAGCGATCACTTTATTTATGTTTGTAGCGAGTTTAATTTAATGGTTAATTTTAAATAACGAATTTAATTAGTTTATGCGTTTTAAAAAGGAAAGATTAAAGTTATTTGAAAATAGAAATAATTTAATCCCTTTTGCATTTTCGAAAAGATGGGTTAATTTTACTTATTTAAGAAAATCAATTTTTATTAGAAAAGCAAGTCTAATTTATATGTATATTTGATATAGTGTGAAAGATTGATTTTGGGAATTAATTTAATTAAAATATTTTATCCTCGTCAATATTGTGAAATATAAATGTTAGCTTAGTTAATATTTCTGAGAAAATTAAAATTAAATGAGAGAGAAGCATTTTAATTTTAATTAGAAAAGCAAGTTAGATTATTAGAATAGTTGAAAAGAATGATTATTTTCATTTTTTATTTAAAAAAATGTTTAAATTCAAAATTTGAAAATTAGGTCAAAATTTCATTCTTTTAACCTAGGTTGGAAAAATATTTTGGGGGTTGTTGATTTTTTTTTTTTTTAAAAAGAAGATATTTTTTATGGAGATTTGGGGATTTTGGAGGAGGGATTTTTCCTACAGCTGCAGGTTGGTCTCTTCTTCAAAAATCTTGCCCGGAATGCTAAAGGAGGTAGGAATTCTTGTTTACCCTTTTTTATTTCATTGTAAATCAAAGAAAATGTGTTGAGTTCTTCCTCATAAAATTCTGGTTTTAAAAATCCATGAATGTTCTTAAAATTTAGGTTTTAGTTTTGTGAATATTGGTTCTTTTGGGTCAAGATTGTTTAAATGGTTTTGTGGTTGAGCAATTCTTGCCTATCTGAAGGTTATTGAGTGTTTGAGAAATCATGAACTTGCTAGGAAAATTTCCCATACTGTTGTTTTGAACATCCTGGAAAAATATATTTCAGTGACTGTGAATGAAAGAAATTCGGGGGTTTTTAGTTTGTTATTATTTTATTTATTTTTTATTATTGGGGTATCGATTTTATGCAAAATCAAATGTTAAAATGAAAAAATGGAATTTAAATTTTGTTTTGGGCTAGGGTTTGGCGGGTGGAGGAGCCGAGGCTCGACTCATGTCACCGCCTCCCCCTTTCCCCTCCTCCCTGTGAAAATTTTCGCAGTAAGTGACACCCGTGGTGGTCGCCGTGAGCGGCACCTATGGTGGCCGCTACGAGCGGCACCCACGGTGGCTGCTGTGAGCGACACTCATGGTGTTTGCTATGAGCGACACCTATGGTGGCCACTGTGAGCGGTGGCCGCAGGGAGGAGAGTTGCGGGGAGCTTCCCATCTCTCCTGTGATGGGCGGTGGGCCTCGCAGTGTTTCCCCCCTTTTTTAAAAAAAACAAATTTCTTAAAAGAAATAAAACCCTTTTTTTTATGCATAGTGTATTTTTTTTAATAGTTTATTTTATTTTTTAATATTACATATTATTAATATATATTTTATTAATGAGGTTTAATAAATATATATTAATTAATATTTAAATCTATGATTTATTCAATTTGTTATTAATATATATTTTATTAATGAGATTAATAGATATATATATTAATAATAATATTTAATTGAAAATCGTGTATTATTAAATTATTAATTGTTTATATTTTATTATCCAAGGGCTAATAATTATATAACGATTAATATTTAAGTTTGGGAATCTGTTTAAATGAGGGAATACTCTTTGGGAATTGATAGAATAACATTTTTTTTATTGGAGATTTTTGAAATAAATTATATTTATTATTCAGTGATGTTTAAATTAATATATTATCCAAGGATATATTATTTTTGGATTTGAATGTTATAGGTCATCTGGGAAATTTAGACATGGAATACTAAAGTATAGGAGTAATTGGAAAATGAAATATCTAATATTGGATACTCTGAAAACTTATATGATATGCTATAGAAATATCAGAAATTTAATAATGTATCGATTGGAAAATTGGTAAGTTAATGATATCCTCATTTAGTAAAAATAAATGGTTTAGTTATGTTCTTCCTTGGTTTTATGAAATAGACAAATGGAAATATGGCAAGTTTAATTTATTTGTATTCGCTTTGTTTAAAGTGATGGCAAGACCCTGTTATGTTTGTTTAGACCCTGTCGTTTGCCTGAATTGTGGTTGGCCCTAGGATGGTCAGGCCCCTAGTTAGAGTACTGTCAGGCAATGGACCTCTGTATTAGCTTTTAATATGCTTAGTTGGATCCATTTCTATGTAGGGATCATTTAGGATCTATTGACCGAAGTGGTCGCTTGTATATTGGTTGTGTTTGCCTAAAATACAGGAATGTAAATAACATGAACCTTATGTGATCTCAACTTATTTAAATGATCAGAGGGGTCTTGTAGTTGAGCAGATCCGGAGATGTAGCCCACTAGGGGTGAACTCTGATACCATCTTGGTGTTATGTGATGCTTTTGTCCTGGTGTTTCATGGTTAGTGTTAGCATGTATGGATGGCATTTTGATAGAATGTATAAGTGGGTTAGAAGAGAATTATCGTAATGCATGTATGTAGTCATCTTTTAAATGCAATAAATGGATCATGAAGGAATGTATTCTGTTAATGTTAATGAAAATAAGTATGCTTGAAAAGACATCATAGTTATGATGATGTTAATAGAGCATTTTGGAACAAGATGCATGGTATGAGTTTAATGCAAAATTGAACGTAATGATTGGATAACGAATATAATGGATGAACTCATTTGGTTATTTACATTTAACCTTAGTGAATGAACTTCATCTTATTAGCTATATTTCAATTGTAATAGATGATCTCGTTTGGTTATTTACATTTTAACCTAAATAAATGAACTTCATCTTCTTAGCAATTACTTTAACTATAATGGGTGAACTCATTGGCTATTTACATTTCAATATAAATAAATGAACTTCACCTTATTAACTATATTTTAACTATAATGGATGAACCCATTTGGTTATATACATTTTAACCTTAATAAATGAACTTCACCACATTAACTATATTTTAACTATAATGGATGAACCCATTTGGTTATTTACATTTTAACCTTAATAAATGAACTTCATCCTCTTAGCAATATTTTAACTACAATGGATGAACCCATTTGGTTATGTACATTTTAACCTTAATAAATGAAATTCGTTATATTAGCTATATTGTAACTAAAATGGATAGACTCATCAAGTTAACCATATTTTAACCTTAATGGATGAATTTACATGTGATCTATGTTTTAACTTCTATGGGTAAAATTTCCTCATGTTAGCCTCATCTTCAACCATAATAGATGAGGGCTTCCTAATTTCTATAACGTTAATTCACTTAACAAATTATATCCATGTTTCAAGTAATAACATGTAATTAAGATATCCTGTTTAATTGGATCAAATGTCACGAGTTGAGTTAGGTGTTAAGTTATGTAATCACGTTGGGAAACTCCTTAGGTTCTTCTAGTCTTCTGCTTCGTTATCTAAGCATTAGATAACTCCAATGTATCTTAGTTTTGTGTCTTATTATTAAAAAAAAAAATATTTGCACTCCATTTGAGTGTTTTAGCTTTAACCCTTCGGGGTTTCTTGGCAGGGCATTACATTTGGTATCAGAACCCATGTTGCAACACTAGGATCTTTGCTTTTGCTTGTGCCCTTAGTTGGTGTGAGGTGTATTGATCTTATGTTGTATGTTTGTCCTTCTTGTTGTGTGAGTGTGATTGAGCAGACCTTAACTTGTGTGTAACATGTGTGGTCACACCTTGTCCTCACCTTCTTGATGTGGGTGTGTTGGAGTGATTGTATGTGCTTTGTCTTCTTATGGAGGTCTTGGTCTACGATTTCTCTTATTTTGAAGGAGAGTCATATGTACCTTCCTTTTTGATTCATTGTACTCTTTTGACTGGAGCATTTGGGTTGTTTAGTGTTGTCTTGGATCTAAAAGTATGAAATGTGCTTATTTAAGGTTGTGATCTAGCTTAGTGTTGTTCGCTTGAAGGACTAGTGTGGTAGATATTGAATGCCTATTATGTAGTAAATTGAATAATTATCACCCTTCCTCCTGTCTCTCTCTAGAAAGTAAAACAATTTTGATATGTGTAATTATCTCTTATTTGAGTTCTCTTTTTGCGAGAGAAGGTTGTGACTTCTTGAGCCCTTGTGTGAGCCTTATAATACTTCTGTGTATTTAGATTATAAAGGGCTTTGGGTTTTAAAGTTAATATTGGTTATTGAGAAAAATTGTATGTTTACATTAAGGAATTCTCCATGTGTCTCGTAGGAGTAACATAATTAAATTCTATCTTAAGTAATGTGCATTAATATGCAAATAGTTGATTTTGTGAAACTGCTTTAGTTGTAAAAGGAAGTATCAAAAGGGAACATGTTATAGTAACTTTGAGAGTGTCTTAAGATGTTCCACGAAAGATTGTTTATGTGATTCTTGTGAGGCCTCACCTCGACTCAGTCTAACATTCAGTGGATTTTATATTTAGACTATTGTGGATACTTTATTTTGATGCATTTTGAGACTTAGAACTTATATGATTTCAGGTTTTGGATAACATTGCTATGTTTTGACGATTTACTTATATGCTTTATGAGATAGAACACTACATGATTGTTAGATAGGATGATATTGCAATGATAGATGTCATTATTGAATTTGCAGGACTTTACTATGATAATAGAACTATGATGTATGGTTAAGTTTATGTGAATTGGGATGAAATTGCTTATGTGAAATTGCTTGATAAAAGGTGTATTTAATCTGTGCAAATGAAAATTGTATGCAAGTGATGATGTGTATTGTTATTCCTTTGAATTATATTATATGCGAATATTTGAGAGTACTAATGTGTAAATTGAGATGCACAGGAAATTAACCATGTGACCATGGAAAATTACGGAGAACCAACCTAGACTTATGTATGTTCGTAAGCCAGGGGTTGTCTATTTGGAGAGACAACACCCCATTTGTGTTGTATTTTCTTCGTAATAGTATATGCTGCATGAGTGTTAAGTGTTATTTAAATTTAATGTGTAAAACCCACAAGAGACGATTTCATGTTTTATTTTGTAAAAGTGTTTTATTTGTGTCACTTGACACATGTGTGGATTTAAATTTAAATGTTTTATTTTTGTCTCTTGGAGGGAAAGTGTTTAACTATAGTTTTTTCTTAAATAATATAACGTGTTGTCATTAATACCTTGGGAAAGGAATCTTTGGAGAGGTCAACCTATGTTTGACCCGAAAATAAACTATAGAGGGTTTTAAAATGGGTTAAATGAACACCTAGGGGTAGTTTAATAGGGTTTCCTAAAGCCCATAAGGTATACCTAGGGGTTAGGGGTAATTTTAGGCAAGTTTCTACTTTTAAGTGACCTTTTTGATGCTTTAAAAATTGGCTTTTTTGAGTTGTGCGAAAATTAAAAATTAGAAGTTTAAATCTAATTGAGATTTTTCCTATTCGAATGGGAGTCTTTTTCCCATTCTGCTTTACTTTCCTTTTTGGTTTTTAAGAAACTTGTGAGAACTCAGAGAATGAGCTTCTTAAGCAAGAATTTGAGAATTTGAGGGTAATCACCCACTCTCCATTTTTTTGGAGACGAGAATTTTTGAAAAGAATAGAATAGTTTTGAATTAAAAAAAAATTGGACTAAGGGTAGAAGAAGAAGATTCATGGATTGGGCAGCTCTTCCTCAAATAGTAATCTACCATTGGGCAGATTAAGGTTGGTTTCATTATTCTTTAAAATGTCTATTTTCTTGTATGTGTTTGAGAGTATGATTGATGTAAGAAATTTGTGTTCTTGAATGTCTTGTTTTAGAATTTCATTTGGAATTTTCGCATTATGCTTTGTTGTGTTTTGGGAGTTTTCTCAAGACCTCTTACTCTTGGGAGAGAGGAGGATCTTGTGGGTGGTAGCAGTGACAACCCTTGAGTGAGAGACTCTCATTTGAGAGTGATCACAAGGGATCTTTGTGTGACCCTTGCTGCATGGCCTGTTTGTGCAATGGGGGTCACAAGGAGGGATATAAGGCTAGAATGCCTTTGGGGGGCATAAGGAATAAGGGGTTGAGATTTTTGATGTATTTATTGTGCTATGAGGTGGCTACTTGTTTTTCCATATTTGCAGTTCTCCTCAGGGTATTGGTCCACTACCACCCTTAAAAAGGTCATCACCAAAGTGTGGTGTTGTGCAGCCAAGTTGGGAGTGTGTCTGAATATCTATGTGTGTATTTTTGTCTTCTATGTGTTTGCATGTTTGTTACCCATCTAGGGCTTGGTTCTTCGAGCTCAAGAGTGGCTACCAGTTAGCCTAGGCTGGGAGGTGAGGACTCCATGGTCATATTTGTGATTTATTATGCAGGAAAGTCAAGAGGAAAGGATAGGACAAGTGAAAAGTTGCAGAAGATTATTGTTGAAGAAATCTAAATTTATTTGCAGTTATTAGTTTTGTTAGGAGAAATATGCCCTCATTCATTGAAATGAGAGGCAAGTTGTAAATTTGAAATATAGACATGAGAGTTGGGATTGTAGTTGGAAAAATAAAGAAATATCCTATAAATTCTGCAGAATATCTTAGAGTTGTAAAAAGCTTGTTTTATTTCTATTCCTGTTTTTAAAAAAAAAGCTACTTTTGATTTGCATGCAATAGTCATTTTAATATGAAAATCAGTTTTATTTGATTCAGTATTTTCTCTTATCTGTGAAATTTCCTACATTCTACTTGCAGAAAAATATGAGAAGGATTTATTGTTAGCATCTAAATGAGTGTATGCATGTTGCTTTAAGGGTGTATGTTGCAGTTTAAACTTCCTATTGTAAGATTTAAGTTTTTGGATCCTAGAAAATAATAGTTGCAAGAATGAAATTTCATAATTAATTGTAGGAATAAAATCTAAAGCATTTTCTCTCTTCTAATCCCTTATCTTTAGTTTAATAAACTTTAGATTGTTAAGTTGCTATTACATTTATTGATATCTGAAGATTTACCAAGCTACAGAAATAGGAGTCAAAAGCTCAAAGATAGTTGTTTTATTTAAATCTGCCATTATTTTAATGCAGGAAATAAATCTATAGCTATTTACTTTGTTGTGTTCTTTTTATATTTATTTACCTCGGACTTTAGCAAAATCATATTTATGCCTTCGATAATAAACAGTAAAAAAAAAAATCGGAGTGTTAAAAATATATAAATTCCATCTAAATCCTATATTCACAAAGCAAATGGACACAAAAAAAAACATTATACATCTCTGTCATAGAAAATATAAATAAACTTCTATCACTATTTTTAAATATTGATAATAACAAATATATATATATATATATATATATATATAAATCCGAGCTCACTGTGCAATGCACAGTGGCCGGCGGCCGAGCTCACTGTGCATGGCACAGTGGCCAGCGGCTGAGTCCACTATGTATTGCACAGTGGCCGGTGGGCTGAGCTCACTATGCACTGCACAGTGGCCGGCGGTCATGCTCACTGTGTGATACACAGTGGCCGACGGCTGAGCCCACTATGCCTTGCATAGTGGAGACTTCGGCGGCGCTGACTCCCGCCTTTCACCTCCTCCTTGCATTCATGCATTTCGTCCGCTGTTCGCCCATCCCGTCCGCTGTCCATGGCCGCCCTGCAAAATGTAGGGTCAATAAAAAAAAATATAAATTTAAAAAAAAAGAGAAAACCCTAGCTCGGTTAGAGCTAGGGTAGAGGGGAAGCTAAATAAGTTTAAGGGACTTTTTTTTTTAAAAATAAAGTGTCAAAGAAGTAATTTTATAATGTAATATAAATTAGGGTTTGCATGAAAATTACTTTTAAAGTTGTGGAAAAATTTATATTTAAAATTAGTTAGGGTTTCAATATAGATAGATGGGGAAATTTTAATTCCAATTAATTATTTTTAGAACTAACTATTTGTGAAGCCTTAAATTAAATAGAAGGGGAAAATTAATTCCTTGAAAACTAAATTTGACTTTGGAAAGATAATTATCCTCATCGGATAATGTCTTTAAGAAATTAATTTGACACTTTAATCCATTAAATTAATTAATGATTTAAAATGACTTTTAGACAATATGGATTCATTGGAGATCAATTTTTATCTACGTCTACCATTTAAATGAGTTTAATAAATTAAACTAACGACTATATTTGTCGAGAAAATAAAATTTAAAACATTTAGTTTTCCACAAATGAATTTTAATTAAGTTTCCATACTTAGTTAGTATCAGAGTTAGATCGATTTTTTTGTTATGGCCAACATGTTAACACATGTCATGATAGCAAACTTTGTTAATTAACTAGTCGTTTTTAAAAAAAAATCATTCCATTTTTGCCCTAATTTTTGGGCATGACATTTTGGTATCAGAGCAAGGTTTCCACACTAGGAACCTTACTCCACTTACGTTTGGCCTTAGATTATTTAAATTATTTTGTTAAATTGATTTTATCAGACTTTTGAATTTAATTGAATTAATATTATTCTAAAAGAAATTAATTAATTATTTGGCCTTATTTTCCTCATAGGATGCCTCCGACGACACGACAAGTTCGCAAACGCGGATGGGGTCCTAGACGTGTGCACATAGCACACGAAGAGGTAGTGAGGGAGGCATCGGTTCTAGAGGAGAACCCAGGAGCACCTCCCAAACAGCCAAATGAACCTAACCAAGACCTCTTAGCAGCAATCCAGAATCTTATTGGCATAGTTCAAGAAAGGATCCCAGTAGAGAACCCTCAGGTTAGAAGTCATGACTCTGGGAGTCATAGATCTATTGATAGAGAACAAAGCAGGAGCCCAGCTCCTATTCCTGTAGAGAGTCAAGGTGGAAATGACCCAGAGTCTGTGCATATGCCAGGACCACCTCCAGCAGTGGAACCAGTTTATTTTGAGAGAGCTCATCGAGATCCAGGGGATCTCATCAGGGAGGTCATGCACCTCCAACCACCATCCTTCGGAGGTTCTACCGATGGAGTAGAGGCTGAGGCATGGCTTCTGAGTCTTGAGAGGTTCTTTGCGTTGCATTCTTAGGAGAGCAACTTGAAACCACGTGTCGCAGTTCATCTACTAAGAGGGACAACCTCCACTTGGTGGAGACAGGAAGAGTACAAATGCGGATTAGTTCCTGATACTCTCACTTGCGAGATATTCACAGAGAGGTTTCATGAGAGGTACCTATCAGAACACTTTAGGTAGCGTCGTATAGATGAATTTCATGATCTCCAACAAAAAGTCTTGTCAGTAACCCAGTATGAGAGTAAATTCTTTGAGTTGTTGCCTTATGTAGATTATCTAAAGGATGAGAAACTTCTTGTAAACCGCTTCATCAGGGGATTTAATGCCGGTATAGCCGGGCCTATTAGGATATCCACTCTAGAGAGCCTTCGGGTTGCTATGGAGAAGGCACTGATTGCCGAGGAAATTTAGGTCAGACCATAGGACAATAGAGATCGGTTTTAGAACCGAAATCCTGCACCTCAGACTTATGGATTCCAGAAACCACATTGGAAAGGAAACAACCAAAATTCTCAGGGGTTCTCCAAACCCCCTCCTCCACAACAAACACCACAGAACCAGAGGCAAAAGCCTCCATAGTATCAGTAGGGCTCCAAGCCCAAACAGTGGCAGACTCAGGGATAGAGATGTGATCAAAGAGCATAGGGGTAGTACACACAGCCGGCAAGGACTCAGCAGTCCTTCAGGGGTGGGTACAGTGGATCTAGTAGGATAGGAGGTCAGGGTTTCTCTAGGCCTCAGGGTGCCCAGTTCCAGGCACGAGGTGCTTGCTTTACATGTGGAGCCATGGGGCATATGGCAACAGATTGCCCTCAGGGATAGGTGGCAGGGAGTCAGCGGATGGCCGCTTCAGAGCCGACAGTTGGTGATATGGGTAGGTCCCATAGAGTATTCGCAGCGGTTGACAACCACCAGGCTGAGCATCAAGCCACGGTTATCGAATCTACAAGTATAATCAAAGGTAAGAACGTATCTATTTTGTTTGATTCAGGAGCTACTGACTCCTTTATATCTCCATTGGTTGTGGAGCGTTGCGGGCTAGTGGCAACTAGATAGGGTGTCAGTTGGGAAGTGGAATTAGCTTCAGGAGCTAGAGTGTCAGTGGAATTAGAGGTTAGGGCATGTCAGCTGCAAATTAGCAAGACCACCACTTTAGTAGACCTTAGAGTGACTCCTCTTGGATCTTACGGAATCATACTTGGCATGGATTGGCTTTATGCCCACAGAGCCAAGATGGATTGCCGCCTAAAAAAGATCGAGTGTGAGGATGATCATGGTTCGCCCATAGTTATCACTAGAATTCAGAGGCCTATGTCTCTTCATATGATCTCAGCAATGCAGCTCAAGTAGAGCATGCAGAAGGGATGTCAGCTTTTTGCTATCACTATCAGTGACAGAGGAGAAGAGGAAGAAAAAGAAACATCGCTTGATGACCATCCTATCCTTAAAGGATATTCAGATGTATTTCCTTCAGAGTTATCGGGAATGCCTCCCCGTAGAGAGATTGATTTTCATATAGACCTAGTACCAGGAGCCGAGCCAGTTTCCAGAGCACCTTATAGGATGACCACAAATGAGCTAAATGAACTTAAAATACAGCTTGAGGAACTCCTTGAGAAGGGTCATATTCATCCTAGCGTATCCCCTTGGGGTGCACCAGTCATCTTCATTAAGAAGAAGGATGGATCTCTTCGATTATGTATGGATTATCGACAGCTAAATAAAGTAACCATCAAGAACCGATATCCTTTGCCCAGAATTGATGATTTATTCAACCAACTTTAGGGTGCCAAAGTCTTTTCCAAAATAGATCTAAAGTCAGGATACCATCAGTTGAGAATAGTGGAAAGTGATATCCACAAGACCGCATTTCGCACTAGATATGGTCACTATGAGTTTACCGTAGTCCCCTTTGGACTTACGAATGCCCCAGCAGTTTTTATGAGCCTCATGAATGGGGTGTTCCATACCTTTTTGGACCATTTTGTTATTGTGTTCCTCAATGATATACTGATATATTCTCGAAATGAGAAGGAGCATGAGGAGCACCTAAAGCAAGTATTGTAGTGTTTGCGGGATAACCAGTTGTTTGGTAGCCTATCCAAGTGTGCTTTCTTTCAGTCTGAGGTCAAGTACCTTGGGCATGTTATTTCTAGTGATGAGATCTCTATTGACCCATCAAAGATTAGGGCTATTATGGATTGGCCAGCGCCTACCAGTGTGATAGAGGTCAGGAGTTTCATGGGCTTAGCAAGGTATTACTGACATTTTGTCGAGGGATTCTCCAGAGTCGCACACCCTATTACTTCTCTTCAGCGTAAAGGGAAGAAATTTGAATGGACAGAGAAGTGTGAGAAGGCCTTTCAGGAACTCAAGAAGGCACTTACTAGCACTCCTATCCTTGTTGTACCAGATTCTACAGCTGACTTCATGGTTTGTACAGATGCTTCACTAGAGGGATTAGGGGCAGTTCTTATGAAAGATGGTAGGGCCATAGCTTTCGAGTCTAGGAAACTTAAGACTCATGAACTTAATTATCCCACTCACGACCTTGAGCTCGCAGTAGTAGTGCATGCACTTGTGAGGTGGAGACACTTCCTTCTAGGTCATCACTTTGAGTTGCATTCAGATCATCAGAGTCTTCAGTACATCTTCACTCAGCCGAACCTTAATGCATGTCAGAGGAGATGGATGGAGCTCTTGTGTGAATATGATTTTGACATTCACTCATCAAAAAAAAGGAAAATGTAGTTGCAGATGCCTTGAGTAGGAGACGTCATGAGGTTTACACCATATCCATGGGCACGGATTTGAGAGACCGTATACTACAGCACTTGCCAGAGGATGGATGGTATGCAAAGGTTGGTCAGGTAATACGATCTCAAGTTACTCTAGAAGGGAAATATGTGGATTATTCTTTGGAGTCCGATGGACTGTTACGCCACAGAGGGCACATTTATGTACCTTCCTCCGGAGGATTGTGAGAGTTCATTGTCACGGAGGCTCATAGAGCTCCTTATGCAGTGCATCCTAGGGTTAAAAAGTTGCATGCTGACTTGAGACAGTTGTATCATTGGTTGGGAATGCGGCAACTCATTGCTGAGATAGTAGCTCAATGCCTCGAGTGTCAGAAAGTAAAGGCGGAGCACCATCATCCAGGTGGGTTGCTCCAGTCTTATGCTATACCAGAGTGGAAGTGGGATACTATATCCATGGATTTCATCATTGGTCTTCCTATGTCTTCTCATCGCCATGATGCTATCTTGGTGACAGTTGACAAGTTGACCAAAGTAGCTCACTTTTCACCAGTCTGTACTATATTCACAGCTCCAGTAGTAGCACAGGTGTTCTTACAGGACATTGTTAGACTTCATGGTGTGCCCCGCAAGATTATTTTTGACAGGGATTCTCTTTTCACTTCTTCCTTTTGGAAGTCATTATAGGCAGCTATGGGCACTAAGCTCAATTTTAGTACAGCCTATCACCCGGAGACAGATGGTCAGACCGAGAGGGTCAATTAGGTGTTAGAGGATATGCTTCGCATGTACGTCATGGATCATCAGACCCGGTGGGAGGAGTATCTTCCCTTAGTGGAGTTTGCCTATAACAATGGGCATCACACTTCTTTGGGGATGCCACCCTATCAGGCATTATACGGCAGGCCTTGCAGGACGCCCTTGAGTTGGGATCGCAAAGAGGATAGATCGTAGCTATTTGGTTGGAGACAGAGTTTTCATGAGAGTGCGACCTCATAAGAGTCCAATCCATTACGGAAAGGGTTCTAAGCTCGCACCTCACTTTGTAGGACCTTTTGAGATTCTTGAGAGGATAGGCCCAGTTGCCTACCATTTAGCATTGCCACCTAGCCTGTCACGCATCCACGATGTGTTTCATGTATCAGTTTTGAGAAAATATATCTATGATGAGTCTCACATTTTAGATTGGGATGCCTTGCAAGTGGAGTCGGACAGGTAGCTAGCTTTGGAACCCCTTCGCATTTTGGCACGCCGGACGTTGGCCCTTCAAGGTCGAGAGCTGGACCAGGTTAGGGTCCAGTGGGATTGTTATGATGAGGTTATGGCTTCATGGGAGGACACAGCATGTATGAGATCAAAGTACCCCCACCTCTTTGATGAACTCCAGAAGGAAGTTCATGCCTGGAGGGGGAGGGTGTGAGGCCTCACCTCGACTCAGTCTAACATTCAGTGGATTTTATATTTAGACTATTGTGGATACTTTATTTTGATGCATTTTGAGACATAGAACTTATATGATTTCAGGTTTTGGATAACATTGCTATGTTTTGACGATTTACTTATATGCTTTATGAGATAGAACACTACATGATTGTTAGATAGGATGATATTGCAATGATAGATGTCGTTATTGAATTTGCAGGACTTTACTATGATAATAGAACTATGATGTATGGTTAAGTTTATGTGAATTGGGATGAAATTGCTTATGTGAAATTGCTTGATAAAAGATGTATTTAATCTGTGCAGATGAAAATTGTATGCAAGTGATGATGTGTATTGTTATTCCTTTGAATTATATTATATGCGGATATCTGAGAGTACTAATGTGTAAATTGAGATGCGCAGGAAATTAACCATGTGACCATGGAAAATTACGGAGAACCAACCTAGACTTATGTATGTTCATAAGCCAGGGGTTGTCTATTTGGAGAGACAACACCCCATTTGTGTTGTATTTTCTTCGTAATAGTATATGCTACATGAGTGTTAAGTGTTATTTAAATTTAATGTGTAAAACCCACAAGAGACGATTTCATGTTTTATTTTGTAAAAGTGTTTTATTTGTGTCACTTGACACATGTGTGGATTTAAATTTAAATGTTTTATTTTTGTCTCTTGGAGGGAAAGTGTTTAACTATAGTTTTTTCTTAAATAATATAACGTGTTGTCATTAATACCTTGGGAAAGGAATCTTTGGAGAGGTCAACCTATGTTTGACCCGAAAATAAACTATAGAGAGTTTTAAAATGGGTTAAATGAACACCTAGGGGTAGTTTAATAGGGTTTCCTAAAGCCCATAAGGTATGCCTAGGGGTTAGGGGTAATTTTAGGCAAGTTTCTACTTTTAAGTGACCTTTTTGATGCTTTAAAAATTGGCTTTTGTGAGTTGTGCGAAAAATGAAAATTAGAAGTTTAAATCTAATTGAGATTTTTCCTATTCGAATGGGAGT
Organism: Cryptomeria japonica; assembly: GCF_030272615.1. Lineage (NCBI taxonomy): Eukaryota > Viridiplantae > Streptophyta > Pinopsida > Cupressales > Cupressaceae > Cryptomeria > Cryptomeria japonica. The sequence goes on along the minus strand of NC_081415.1, from coordinate 442,532,241 downwards.
CTTTTTCCCATTCTGCTTTACTTTCCTTTTTGGTTTTTAAGAAACTTGTGAGAACTCAGAGAATGAGCTTCTTAAGCAAGAATTGAGAATTTGAGGGTAATCACCCACTCTCCATTTTTTTGGAGACAAGAGAATTTTTGAAAAGAATAGAATAGTTTTGAATAAAAAAAAAATTGGACTAAGGGTAGAAGAAGAAGATTCGTGGATTCGGCAACTCTTCCTCAAATAGTAATCTACCATTGGGCAGATTAAGGTTGGTTTCATTATTCTTTAAAATGTCTATTTTCTTGTATGTGTTTGAGAGTATGATTGGTGTAAGAAATATGTGTTCTTGAATGTCTTGTTTTAGAATTTCATTTGGAATTTTTGCATTATGCTTTGTTGTGTTTTGGGAGTTTTCTCAAGACCTCTTACTCTTGGGAGAGAGGAGGATCTTGTGGGTGGTAGCAGTGACAACCCTCGAGTGAGAGACTCTCATTCAAAAGCGATCACAAGGGATCTTTGTGTGACCCTTGCTGCATGGCTTGTTTGTGCAATGGGGGTCATAAGGAGGGATATAAGGCTAGAATGCCTTTGGAGGGCATAAGGAATAAGGGGTTGAGATTTTTGATGTATTTATTGTGCCATGAGGTGGCTACTTGTTTTTCCATACTTGCAGTTCTCCTCAGGGTATTGGTCCACTACCACCCTTAAAAAGGTCATCACCAAAGTGTGGTGTTGTGCAACCAAGTTGGGAGTGTGTCTAAATATCTATGTGTGTATTTTTGTCTTCTATGTGTTTGCATGTTTGTTACCCATCTAGGGCTTGGTTCTTTGAGCTCGGGAGTGGCTACCAGTTAGCCTAGGCTGGGAGGTGAGCACTCCGTGGTCATATTTGTGATTTACTATGCAGGAAAGTCAAGAGGAAAGGATAGGACAAGTGAAAAGTTGCAGAAGATTATTGTTGAAGAAATCTAAATTTATTTGCAGTTATTAGTTTTGTTAGGAGAAATATGCCCTCATTCGTTGAAATGAGAGGCAAGTTGTAAATTTGAAATATAGACATGAGAGTTGGGATTGTAGTTGAAAAAAAAAAAAATATCCTGTAAATTTTGCAGAATATCTTAGAGTTGTAAAAAGCTTGTTTTATTTCTATTCCTGTTTTTTTTTAAAAAAAGCTACTTTTGATTTGCATGCAATAGTCATTTTAATATGAAAATCAGTTTTATTTGATTCAGTATTTTCTTTTATCTGTGAAATTTCCTACATTCTACTTGCAGAAAAATATGAGAAGGATTTATTGTTAGCATCTAAATGAGTGTATGCATGTTGCTTTAAGGGTGTATGTTGCAGTATAAACTTCCTGTTGTAAGATTTAAGTTTTTGGATCCTAGAAAATAATAGTTGCAAGAATGAAATTTCATAATTAATTGTAGGAATAAAATCTAAAGCATTTTCTGTCTTCTAATCCCTTATCTTTAGTTTAATAAACTTTAGATTGTTAAGTTGCTATTACATTTATTGATATTTGAAGATTTACCAAGCTACAGAAATAGGAGTCAAAAGCTCAAAGATAGTTGTTTTATTTAAATTTGTCGTTATTTTAATGCAGGAAATAAATCTATAGCTATTTACTTTGTTGTGTTCTTTTTATATTTATTTACCTCAGACTTTAGCAAATCATAAGAAATCCGTGCTTGCTATGTGTGCCCACAGGATGGTGAAGTAATCAACCATGGAGGATATGTTTGCTTATGAGTATGGGAAACCATACTATTTATGTGATGTTGCTTATTTGTTCCCTTACTGAGTGCCAACCCATGGGTTTTTGATAAGTCAGTATGTGAAGTGGTAGTAGTAGAAGTCACCATTCCTTGAAAAGTATGGAACGATGTACAAGTAATGTCGATGCAAAGAGACTTTAGCTTCCTTATTCCGAGGAAAAATATTGTTTTGTAATGAAATTGTATTATAGGTGTACTCAATACTTCCCCTTATGATGAACTGGTGTATAAGGTTCATGTGTGCCAGCCTATTCCTATCCTTTATTTGAGCATATTGATGTCAGTTCTTGAGTAGAATGATGGTTTTATTGGAGGATCTTTTGCCTTGTCTTCATGAAAGATATATTATTCTTCACAAGATATCAATTGACTAGCATTGGTAGACTTGTGGGTGGACCTTAGCCATGTATACCTCTAGCTTACGGTAGGTATCCTTAGAGGAACGTCGCTATGCGGGGTGTGACCTGTGCGTGCCCTTTTCTGTGAGGTACACTACCATGCGAGATACGTCCATTGCGTGCCTTTTTCTGCTTGGAGTATTGCCATGCCATGCTGAGACACAATGCAGGATGTAGTAGACATTTCCATGTGACCTATCGATAGGTTTAGGGTTTGAGCCATGCCGCGTGATGACGTGATGTGGGGTGATGTCGAGGTGCACATTGCCATGCCATGTAGATGTGTGACTAGGCCACACCACATGATGAGCTACTATGATAGCTAGGCGATTGTTCCTTCCTTCCTCATTGGTGGTTAGCTGCTAGTCACATAGTGATGTAATGTGCACTTATGATTTTTTTTTATTATTTATTTATTTCCTTGTGGGCCAGCAATTTATTTTATTTTGACCTCGAAGGTTTAGCCACGATCTTGCGATCTTTTGCTTACTTGATTTGATGTTGCAATTCCGGAACTATTTTCTTGCCTTACTGTTGGAATTGACGATTATTATCTTTATTCTTCTGTACTTTGGTGGCTAAACTGGGTTATCCTTGTTGTTTTCGTATGTTGGTCTTGTGTTGAAATGTGAATTCCTCTCCAAGAATGTAGGAGACGGTCTTGGTTGAGTGTATATGAGGAAGTAGATGTAGGGAACCCTGAGGATGGGGGTATGTGAGGAGTGGTGACTATCTCTTGGAGGCTAAACACCTTACGCAACAAGGGATGTTCACGAGGATCTTGTATGGAAGGTAGCACTGCTATGGTGTACCCTAGCACCATCAAGCCCTTGAGTGAGATGTTGGATATTTATGATTATGTTATTTGTTCTGAGATAAGGCATAGAGATGTTGATCGTGCATGTTATCTTTGATCGAGCATTAGACATGCTCACATGTGGCCTTTTGTGTTGTGCATTCCAGTTATGTGGATGGTTACTATGTGAAATCATGGATTAAATGGTGTTAAATTGTCACTATGTTATGGGACATAGTCATTGGAAAGGTTCTTTTATGCCTGGAAAGTGTAAACAATTGAGTTATTTACGTTGCTCTTATTTATTGAAAGTTAACTTGGTTGTAGAAATTTATATTTGAAGCTAGCTCTATGCGATAAAGTTTTATAAAAAGATGTATGGTAAAAAAAATTGATCATGATGGCATGTTTTCTTGTCCTACTTGGTAGAACAAGTATGGTAATTGTTGTTTACCTCTTTTAATGCTTTGATTGGTGTAATGAAAGGAAGAAAATTCTTGTCTTTCTGCTATGATTGTGGATAATTCCTAGAATATTTTAAAGAAGTGTATGGCTTTAGATATAACTTGCCTATGGATAATGACATTCATAGAGGTTTTAGCAATAATGTTTCATTATTTATGGAAAGATTCTTATGCGCAAAATAATAATTGTTAAATTAGTTTCAGGGCTAATACTTGTTACATGATTTTCCACTTAGCCTTATGACTTCCGAGAGTAAGTCAAAGCCTAGGGGGGAGAATGTAGTGCCCCTACCCTAGTCGGCTTTGTAAAAACTAGTTTGACCTTGGTTGACTTCCTATGTGGCATTCTTGAATGGTTGATTTACCGTGATGTAATGTTGTAGATTAGATAATATGATTATTGTGTGTACCTGTTAATGTGCTTTCACATCGATTCTTATGTAATTTTAATTGTTTCCCTAATTCTTGTTTTGATCTCGAGCTAACACCTTCATTAAATAAATATGTATATATATGTATGCTTGTGAGACTCTTCGTTGTAGGAGATTGCAGGTACAGTACCATCATGGTGCAAGGTTCATCTTCACCCGGATTCGCAGGGTTGAGTATACCTCTTTCGCCCTTAGAATTTTGGTTAGGGGTCGTAAAACCCTCATTTTTCCCTAGTCATGCTCAAGTGAGCGTCACCTATGGTCCATTAGTTTCTCTTTTCGTTTGGGTGTGCAGGTCATGTATTTGGTTGGTTTTCTTGGGTTGCATGCCTTACGTGTGGTAAAATGGAGTATTTTATCCTAAGTATTTAATTCAATTTAATGTGTTCATTTACGCATTAGTAATTGAGAAATTAAAATAAATAGGTTTCTTTTATGTGATTAATCATTAATTAAAAAGAATGGGTGGGTGATCATTTTCAAACATGTAATTGGGTATATGTGGGTTTCTTTCGGATATTGATATGTATATCTTTGAAAAGTGATGTAATGGGTGAGGGATCATAATCAAATATGTAATTGGGTTTATGGGGTTTTAAATTTACTTTTTTGGGCCACAACTAGAGGTTTTCTTGTGGGTTCTTTCCTGCCGGTATGCCCTTTGAACCCGTTTGTATTTTCAAAATTCAAAATTAATAAAATATAGTTTAGTGGCTTGTCCACTTTTATAAAAAAAAAAAAAAAAATTAATTAAAAAGATCGCTTTATGTATGTTGGTAGCAAGTTTAAGTATTTAATTTGATTTAATGTGTTCATTTATGCATTAGTAATTGAGGAATTAAAATATATAGGTTTCTTTTATGTGATTAATCATTAATTAAAAAGATCGCTTTATTTATGTTTGTAGCAAGTTTAATTTAATGGTTAATTTTAAATAACAAATTTAATTAGTTTATGCGTTTTAAAAAGGAAAGATTTAAAGTTATTTGAAAATAGAAATAATTTAATCTCTTTTGCATTTTCGAAAAGATGGGTTGATTTTACTTATTTAAGAAAATCAATTTTTATTAGAAAAACAAGTCTAATTTATATGTATATTTGATATAGTGTGAAAGATTGATTTTGGGAATTAATTTAATTAAAATATTTTATCCTTATCAATATTGTGAAATATAAATGTTAGCTTAGTTAATATTTTTGAGAAAATTAAAATTAAATGAGAGAGAAGCATTTTAATTTTAATTAGAAAAGCAAGTTAGATTATTTGAATAGTTGAAAAGAATGATTATTTTCATTTTTTTATTTAAAAAAATGTTTAAATTCGAAATTTGAAAATTAGGTCAAAATTTCATTCTTTTAACCTAGGTTGGAAAAATATTTTGGGGGTTGTTGATTTTTTTTTTTTAAAAAAAGAAGATATTTTTGATGGAGATTTGGGGATTTTGGAGGAGGGATTTTTCCTATAGCTACAGGTTGGGCTCTTCTTCAAAAATCTTGCCAGGAATGCTAAAGGAGGTAGGAATTCTTGTTTACCTTTTTTCATTTCATTGTAAATCAAAGAAAATGTGTTGAGTTCTTCCTCATGAAATTCTAGTTTTAAAAATCCATGAATGTTCTTAAAATTTAGGTTTTAGTTTTGTGAATATTAGTTGTTTTGGGTCAAGATTGTTTAAATGGTTTTGTGGTTGACCAATTCTTGCCTATTTGAAGGTTATTGAGTGTTTGGAAAATCATAAACTTGCTGGGAAAATTTCCCATACTATTGTTTTGAACATCCTGGAAAAATATATTTCAGTGCTGTGAATGAAAGAAATTTGGGGGTTTTTAGTTTGTTATTATTTTATATATTTTTTATTATTGGAGTATCGATTTTATGCAAAATGAAATGTTAAAATGAAAAAAACAGAATTTAAATTTTGTTTTGGGCTAGTGTTTGACAGGCGGAAGAGCCGAGGGTTGACTCACGTCGCCACCTCTCCCTTTCCCCTCCTCCCCATAGAAATTTCCGCAGTGAGTGGCACCCGTGGTGGTCACCGCGAGTGGCATTCGCGGTGGCTGCTGCGAGTGGCACCCGCGGTGGCCGCTGCGAGCGACACTCTTGGTGTCCACTGCGAGCTGCGCCCGCGGTGGCCACTATGAGCAGTGGCCGCAGGGAGGGGAGTTGCGGGGAGCTTCCCATCTCTCCCGTGATGGGAGGTGGGCCCCGCAGTGTTCCCCCCCCCCCCTTTTTTTTATGCATAGTGTATTTTTTTTAATAGTTTATTTTATTTTTAATATTACATATTATTAATATATATATTATTTACAAGGGTTAATAAAAATATATTAATTAATATTTAGTTCTAAATCTATGATTTATTCAATTTGTTATTAAAATATATTTTATTAATGAGATTAATATATATATATTAATAATAATATTTAATGAAAAATCATGTATTATTAAATTATTATTTATTTATATTTTATTATCCAAGGGCTAATAATTATATAACGATTAATATTTAAGTTTGGGAATCTGTTTAAATGAGGGAATACTCTTTGGGAATTGATAGAATAACATTTTTTTTATTGGAGATTTTTGAAATAAATTATATTTATTATTTGGTGATGTTTAAATTAATATATTATCCAAGGATATATTATTTTTGGATTTGAATGTTATAGGTTATCTGGGAAATTTAGAAATGGAATACTAAAGTATAGGAGTAATTGGAAAGTGAAATATTTAATATTGGATACTCTGAAAACTTAAATGATATGCTATAGAAATATCAGAAATTTAATAATGCATCGATTGGAAAATTGGTAAGTTAATGATATCCTCATTTAGTAAAAATAAATGGTTTAGTTATGTTCTTCCTCAGTTTTATGAAATAGACAAATGGAAATATGGCAAGTTTAATTTATTTGTATTCACTTTGTTTAAAGTGATGGCAAGACCCTGTTATGTTTGTTTAGACCCTGTCGTCTGTCTGAATTGTGGTTGGCCCTAGGATGGTCAGGCCCCTAGTTAGAGTACCGTCAGGCAATGGACCTCTGTATTAGCTTTTAATATGCTTAGTTGGATCTGTTTCTATGTAGGGATCATTTAGGATCTATTGACCGAAGTGGTCACTTGTATATTGGTTGTGTTTGCCTAAAATGCAGGAATGTAAATGACATGAACCTTATGTAATCTCAACTTATTTAAATGATCAGAGGGGTCTTGCAGTTGAGCAAACCCGAAGATGTAGCCCACTAGGGGTGAACTCCGATACTATCTTGGTGTTATGTGATGCTTTTGTCCTGGTGTTTCATGGTTAGTGTTAGCATGTATGGATGGCATTTTGATAGAATGTATAAGTGGGTTAGAAGAGAATTATCGTAATGCATGTATGTAGTCATCTTTTAAATGCAATAAATGGATCATGAAGGAATGTATTCTGTTAATATTAATAAAAATAAGTATGCATGAAAAGACCTCATAGTTATGATGATGTTAATAGAGCATTTTGGAACAAGATGCATGGTATGAGTTTAATCCAAAATTGAATGTAATGATTGGATACGAATATAATGGATGAACTCATTTGGTTATTTACATTTTAACCTTAATAAATGAACTTCATCTTATTAGCTATATTACAATTGTAATAGATGAACTCATTTGGTTATTTACATTTTAACCTAAATAAATGAACTTCATCTTCTTAGCAATTACTTTAACTATAATGGGTGAACTCATTGGCTATTTACATTTCAATCTAAATAAATGAACTTCACCTTATTAACTATATTTTAACTATAATGGATGAACCCATTTGGTTATGTACATTTTAACCTTAATAAATGAACTTCACCTTATTAACTAGATTTTAACTATAATGGATGAACCCATTTGGTTATGTACATTTTAACCTTAATAAATGAATTTCATCCTCTTAGCAATATTTTAACTACAATGGATGAACCCATTTGGTTATGTACATTTTAACCTTAATAAACGAACTTCGTTATATTAGCTATATTGTAACTAAAATGGATAGACTCATCAAGTTAACCATATTTTAACCTTAATGGATGAATTTACATGTGATCTATGTTTTAACTTCTATGGGTAAAATTTCCTCATGTTAGCCTCATCTTCAACCATAATAGATGAGGGCTTCCTAATTACTATAATGTTAATTCACTGAACAAATTATATCCATGTTTCAATTAATAACATGTAATTAAGATATCCTGCTTAATTGGATCAAATGTCGTGAGTTGAGTTAGGTGTTAAGTTAAGTAATCACGTTGGGAAACTCCTTAGGTTCGTCTAGTCTTTCGTTGCATTATCTAAGCGTTAGATAACTCCAATGTATCTTAGTGTTGTGTCTTATTATTAAAAAAATAAATATTTGCACTCCATTTGAGTGTTTTAGCTTTAACCCTTCGGGGTTTCCTAGCGGGGCATTACAGGTTCAGCATCTACTATGCTAGGTTCAGTACCGGTTTAAGTTCATACAACTTCCATAAACCTTATTCCAAAATCTGCCTTAATATTTGCATCTACCTATTACATTCCTTCCATGCATTTTTCCCTTTTGTTCTTCACACAAATGATTTGCAAGATCTCATACTTATATGAGTCCTAATACAATTTGCCTTGTCGGCTTACAAATAGATTTTACAATTAAATACAGAATGCAATAAACAAAATCCTATCGGCCAGGGTCTCAGTAAACATCTTTCCCACTACCGGTGTTTGTGACTGTGCCAATGTCTGCTTGTGCCATAGGATTGTAAGGTTGCCATCAATGACAATACCTTCGATCACCTAAAATTTATCATTGGAGTGTGCATTTGTCAATAGGCTCTATAGTCTCTTAAACTCCCCTTGTGTCCACTTTTACATTGTCTTCATTCACATTGACAACAACCATCTCAAGAATAAGACATGTGTATTTATTGACCCTTGAGTCTGTCACCAGCTTTCCCTCCAAAAACCTTTCTTTTAAAATTCTATTATCATGCCTTAAATCAGGTCTCTGAAAAACATTGCAAGAATCTCTATCAATATAATTGAGCATGTTGATAAGTCCATCAGTTGATTGGAGAAGACTCCTGATTTAGCTGAATGTAACTAAACGTTACCAGTCTATTGGTTATAGACTCTTCCGGTGAACTGATCAAAATCTATCTAGCCAGTTTCCTCCTAAATATCGGTCTATTATTTGTTTAGTCGATGGACCTCTCTTGTGCTTGTCTACTCATTTCTACCCAGTCTACTTACTACTTGCCAGTCTACTTATTGTTTTCTGATCTATTCACTACTTGCCAATCTACTCACTACTTGTCGGTTAACTCACTGCTTGTCAGTTTACTTATTGCTTAGTCGATCTACTCACTGCTACCCAGTCTACTTACTACCGATGGAATGTGAAGACTAAGGAGATGATGTTACTAAAAATGACAACCATATCACTTACCGGTCATACAAAACAGTATCAAAATGCCAACAAACCCCCCCTTTGGTATTGGTGGCAAATAATACAAACCTCTACAAAACTATGCCGGTTCTGACCCCTGTTTCAGACAAGATTCCAAAATTTCCAAAAAAAAATTCCCCCTTTTTCCATCAATGGCAAAGATTTATCAAAATAAAGAAAAAATATCTTTAAACTTTTCTTGAGCCACTTTCAAGGAAGATTCCTATGAAGATTGAACCTGTTTCATGGTGGTGAAGTGGCCATGTAAGTGCAATGAAGACCTCCATATCATCCACTATCTTACAGTTAGGTTCATTTATTAGGCAATATTCTTCTTTAATGTTTAGTTTCATGAAATCAACAATTAGTGCTAAATAGTACTGGGCTCTAACAAACTAAGACTTCTTTTGTCTTCTTCATCTTTCAACATTCTGATTTCATGATTTAGCATTTTGACTTTTTCAGTAAAGGTTGATGTTGAACTGATAAGAGGATCAAAAGAGCTTACCAGATCTTGAATGTCCTTTTGAATCTGATTCATTTTATCTTCTAAGTCTTTAATTAAAGTAGAAAAGCTTGAAGATTTCACCAGTAGTTGACCAACTTGTTGCAGTATATTTTTAACTTCTTCAGTTCTGGTGGAAATATCAACTTTTCCAACTGTTATTTGCTCCATTAAGTTATCTCCTCGTTTTGTTTCATATTGCCTTATTGCAACCTTCTCCAGATCGGTTGCCTTTTAACTGATTGCCTTAACAAGAGTATCCAACTGGTCAATAATAGGTGAAATATCATCAATTGCAATTTATGGGATGAGGTCAAAGAGAATTATCTTGGCAGAAGTGAGGATTCTTGCCTTCTTTTTCTTTTCTCTCAGTTTTACCTTTTCAGCTTGGATTCTTAGTTTTTCTGAGACTTTCATTAACTGCTTGGGTGTCATTTTCTTTATATCAATGACCAATTCACCTTCTTCTTCCTCCTATGTTACTTCTTCCTTTTCTATAGTCTCAACTTTTGAGCTAGTTGTTGTGATGATTCTTACCTTTTTCTTTTCACTTTCATTGTCTAAATCTAACTTCCTCTTTGCCCAAGGAGTATTCATCACTACTATGTTATCCTTTACTTTCTTCTCTTCCTCTTTTCCTTCCTCTTCTTTCTTCTCTTCCTCTTTTCCTTCATCTTCTTTCTTCTCTTCCTCTTTGACTTCCTCTTCTTTCTTCTCTTCCTCTTATCCTTCCTCTACTTTCTTATCTTCCTCTTTTCCTACCTCTATTTCCTTCTCTTCCTCTTTTTCTTCTTCAAAGAGAATAGGATTTGGTGACAATAAGGTTTTGTGAGGTGTATCCTCATAAGGAATGTCTTAAACTAACACTTCATCTTGATTGGGAGGCTTAGTTTGATCAGCTTCCTTCACGAGTGAAGTGTGTATCGGTTGTTCGATACCTTTTGTCAGATTGGGGATGTCTGACATAACATTTCCTATGATGTTCTCAACTATGAAAGTATCAAATTCTTCAGCGGGGTCTTTTTCCTTAGCTTTTCATTTGTCAAGGATAGCTGCACCTTTGTCCTGTTTTGTTTCCTTTTCAATTTCTTCTTCGGCTTCCTTTTCCTGGACCATAATTTCCTTCCACAAGGAAACACCTTCAACGTGCACTACTTCAACTTCACCTACTGCTACTCTCCCAGTTCTATTCCTAATTTTGAAATTTTGAATGCATGCTTCAGCCACTAGTGAAGCTTGATCAAGGTCTAAGTCATGCTACACTTCCATGAGTTTGAGCTCCTTTTTAGTAGCTAGAGATGTCTTCCATCCCCCTTCAATTTGATCTTACAAATCTGATGGGATTATGCCATATAACTCACTAGGAGTCCTATGAAAATTGTGCAAGTTCCAGATCAGGGCTTCCTCAATTTTCCTTTTGTCTTCTTATAGAGGGAATATCTCCTTCCAATACCGGCCATACCTCCATATTCTTTTATCCCATGCACCAACTCATCAACTGTTGGGGCTTTGTCCCTTCCACTTCTTCTAACTTCCTTTATTTCCACATCAGATGGGGTGTCAGTGAAATCACCTTCTTTCTCATCCTTTTTAAGATTAGAATCACTCTTTTTCTTTTTGGTGTAAGTCACTCCTACCAGTCTATCTTTACTCGGTGAAGACACAGGAGTACCTACATCCTTTTCCTTTGAGTATGTTGCAGGCTTAGTTGTTGCAGTCCCCTTAGGTTTTTTCTTTGACACTTTCTTCTTTCTGTAGCGTAGAAATTAGGAATCATCACAAGATAAGTAGATCAAAACACTCGACACGATAACTCAATCATGAGAGCACTCATTGCAAATGAACCTAATCCTAAGCACACTCAATAGAGATATGAAAACAAAGCATTCAAAATGAAAGATTATGCAAACCAAATGCAGAATTGAATGCTCCTTCCATGCGGCTCCATTTTTGTTCTTTCCTCTTCAATGGATTTGTGGATCTCACCTACAAGTGCACATACAATTGAAAGCAAGATTGATGAAGAGCTCAAGAGTACTAGAAGCGTAAGTTTGATAGTTTGATTAAGAATTCGGATTCAAGATTCAAGGGGTTTGATTGAAGAAATTCATCCAATTTATAGAAGAATTGGATAAATGACAAGATTAGCATGATGCAATTCAAATGGAAATTGCAAATCAATATGACAAATTATGACAAATTATGCACTTTCCATGCACAATTTGATTGATTGATGACAAATTATGACACATTCTATGTCAAAATTGATTGATTATCAATTATGACAATTTATGACAAATTGAAATGTCATTCCCATAGAATTAGGAGAGAAATAGGAGGAATTTGAAATTAGGAAATTAAGAAAATTAGAAAATTAGAAAAAGAGGAAATAAGAAATTAGGAAATTAAGAAATTGATGAAAATTAGAAATTAAGTAAATTAATTAATAATTTGTCATTTATTAATTAATTCACAAAAGAGGAATAATTAGCCAATTAAATGAATATTTAATTGTGACAAGAAGACTTAGGATAAATAAATAATTTATTAATCCTAAAGGAAGAAAATGATAAGCAAGGTTAAATGACTAAATCACGAAACCCTAGAAGATGAATTAGGTCTTGATGAAAGATAATTGACTCGATCATGATTTTGAATTGATAAATGACCAGTGTTGATAAATGATTTGATTAAGATTGGTTGACAAAAATTAATGACAAATTGACCAAATTGACATGATTGAAAAGGACAAGGATCGATGACGAATTGATCGCAATATGACAAGATTGACAAGGACAAAGACCGACCAAAATCATGACTGAAGATTGTTGTCGACAAGACCAAATTTGAAAGTGAGACAGATGAAGAATGCAGAAGAAAGACTCAATGCTCGCAAATGATAAAAACCAAGTGCGTGACATAGGAGAAATGTTAATGCGACGCAAAAACCTAAAATGAGGCAATGCGCAAATGTTAGAGTATGATCCCGCAAGCGTTGACCATTTTTAGGTGTCTACATTTTGCCCCTCTTTGAGACAATGCGATTGTAAGCGTTGTTTCAAAGAACAATAATGAAAATGCCCCAGACAATAATAATGACATATGCATGCCCCCTCGAGGAATTGGCCGAAAACATGCAGAAAAGAGGCCAATTGATCGATAAAAATGATAGAACATGATAGGATCAAATGGACTGCCAAGACTGACGGAAGAAATGTTAGTAAGAAGAAATTAGACAGAGGACAATTAGAGATGAAGGAAAACTTGCTTTCAGTAATGCACTTTGTAGGTGAGAACCTTTATTTAATGTAGCAAAATGGATGCGTAGCATCATGGCATTGAAGGCTAGAGCTGAAATGCAACCCTTTTTGCAAAAGACAGACACATCACAGACAAACAACAATCACAAAAAAAGAAAGGTATCATGATCCATCCTGGTCACTCTAAATCACTCAGTGACATCATCGAGCAACATAGGAACATGATCGAAGCCAAAGATAAATCAATAAAAAGATAAGATACACAAATTCAAGCAAATCAGACAAACATCTTATTCTTCATTGTCAAAAGTTGAAAGTGTTGATAGGACGATCATGCTGTCTGGTTTCAGGAAATGCGGTACCCCGTCTAAGACAGGACATAGTCTGGTTTCGAGTATACCACACCCTGTATAAGACCCATGATAGTAGAGACAAGGACAAATGATTTTGAGGTTGATTGATATGACAATGTTGATCAGTTTGAATGTCTGAGTTGATGGAAAAGCTCATCTGTTAAAGCGTGATTTCATTAAAGCACAATGTTTGATTGCAAGTCGTTGGATGTATACTCAGTGATCTGTCTGATGCACAGAGGGGTTACTTTATTGCAAAATGCATGTTTTTGTTTTTTTGAGTTTTTACAAATTTTTTTGTGTTTTCATTTTTTCAGGACTTTATATGACTTTTTTTTGAATTTTTTTTTTTTTTCAGGACAGTTATTCGATTTTTTTGGATTATTTCAGGACATTATTCGATTTTTGATGAATTTTTTTTTTTCAGGATTTTATTCAATTTTTATGATTTTTTTCAGGATTTTTTTTGATTTTTTTTCGATTTTTTTTCATTTTTTCAATTTTTTAGATATTTTTTCAGGACATTTTTCGATTTTTAAGACTTTTTTCATGACATTTTTCAATTTTTATGAGATTTTTTCAGGACTTTATTCAATTTTTATGATTTTTTTTTTTTTTCAGGATTTTATTCAATTTTTATGATTTTTTTCAGGATTTTTTTAAATTTTTATGACTTTTTGCCCCCAGTGTCTAGCAAGGCAAGGAATATGATAGGTGAATAAATAGGCTTGCTGAAATGATGGTGGATAGAGGGAAGACAAAGGCCTTTTATTATGGAGACAATATGGATGCAATTTTCAAGGGCTATGGCGTGATGGGACAAGAGACTGGATATGACAATGTAAAGCAGTGACATGGCATGAGGGACATGTCAAGAGGTGTTTGAAACCATGTTTAAATTTTGCGTCCTTATGTCAGATCAAGATCAAGGAATGAAAAAGAGTGTATGGATAGTGATAAGATATGGATAGGATAAGCAAGACCAAGAATGGATAAGGGACATGGACTGAAGGTCAGGATTGGCTAAGGGATAGTGGCAGAAAGTTGCAACAAGATAGGGAATATGGATGAAAGGTTGAAATAAGCAAATGGGCAAATGACCAAAAGCTATGGTAGACTGAAAGCTGCAAACAAGATGCATGATGCTCATGATGATCATTAGCCTTGTCAAGATCAAAATGTGGAAAGGGAAAATGAACATGAGGGATAATAGGATAACGGAGGGTAATGACAGGGGTTCGATAGGATAATGAAGGGCAATAGGATATGAAGGAGGAAACCTGGCCCCAAGTGTGGTGTGCAAGAAGTTCATAGATTACGCATGATGCCTGTTTGCTAGGTTTTCATCATGGTACTTGCCCAAGGTGCCTGTTTGCCAGGTTTTCACCAGTGGACGAATTATTTTTTTCTTTACTTTTTTTTTTTTTTTTTTTGTCTTTTTCACTTTTTTTTTTTTTTTGTATTTTTGACTTTTTCAATAGAAGATGGACACATGATAGGGGATGGAAAAAGGACTCAAGCGTCTTTTTGTTTGGATAGTAGCCTTGAAATAAATGGACCATGACCTTTAAAAGTATGCTCAAAGATGTTGGTAGGATAAGGACATGGAAAAAGAGATGAAACTAAGGCAAGGATTTATGCAAAGGATTGGATCAAAGGGATCGAAGGATGGAAAATATGGATTGGATAATAGATAGGATATTGGAAGAATTGGGCTTCAGTGGATGGAAATGTTGGCAAGATCGACATTGGCACACACCTTGAGGGGTGATGGACTGATGGAGGAAAGATGTATTTTGGATATTGAGATTTGGATGGAGGAATAGCTTGGGATTTTGGGACATAAGGGCCCAAAATGGATGAAGAAGGTGATGGAGGAACAGACTTGGAAGGTTTGGATGGAGGAATAGCAATTTTGGATGCCAATTTTGATGTTTCTTTAGGCTTTTGTGCTTCAAGGAGCTGCTTAGGGATCCACATGGTTTTTGATTTTTCATGCTTTTGTGGTTCCTTGGAGTGCATTGCTTGCACAAGGGATTTAGGAACCCATATATATTTTGACTTTGCTTTATTTTGCTCAGTGGGCCTCTGTGGCCTTTTGGATATTTCTTTTTCTTTATAGATCATATTTTTCTTTGTTTTGACATGTCGATTATATTGGACATGTTGATCCTTGAATACATGTGGATTTCTAGACTTATGATGCTTATACTTGGCATCCAAATTGCTTGGAAGAGGGAATGAATGTTGGTGTGGATGGGAATGATATGGAGGCTTGTGGGATGGATGGAAGGTTCTCCAAGATGCGTGCCTTTGCTGATGTTGCATAGGAGATGGAGGGATATAGGGACCTAGAATGGATGGAAGCAATGATGGGGAAGGTGGAAATTTGGATTTTGACTTTGAAGGGATACCAACGCCTTGAGTGTGAGCTCTGTAGCCATGACCATTAGTATATTCTTTGATATGAAGGGGTTCTTTCTCATGAAGGTCTACTCCTTTGCCTTTATGAATATCTTGACTTGTTGGATACTCTTTTCTTTGGGAAGAAGATGCAAGTCCATTATGAGGTGGATGTGATATGAGAGAAATAATGAGATATTGAAGTGGATTGGATTGCACCAAAGTGGAAGAACCCATTATGCATGTCGAGGGTTCATGAACATCTTGCACTGACACATTAGAACCATGAGGGGTATCAGGATCATGAGGGGGACTAGGATTGTGTTGTGGACATGGTTCAATGATGGGCTCTTCAAGAGATGGAATGGGAGAAATAATGGGATTGAAATGTGATCTTGGAGTGTATATGTTGGATTAGGACATGGAGATGGAGGGACAAGTGAATCTTGTGGAGGATCTGAAGGAATAATTTGATCTTGACAAGGAGGAAGATCATTGGAATCCTCTTTAAAGGTGCTTTTCTCTTGACTTTCAATGGGATCATCATAAAGGATGGAAGGGATATCTTGATCTTTCTTAGGAAGTGGAATGTCAATGGGATTTGAAAGGACATTGTGTTCATGAAATGGAAGGGGATCGCTTGAGATTGGATGGACTAGGATATCTTGATCTTGCTCGGGGAATGGAGTGTCAATAGGACTTTGGATAGGATGGACAAGAATAGGGGAATCATCATGAGTGTCTGGGAACATGGGGTCTTGGTCAACAATTGGATGGGATGATAAAGTTTTGGGATCTTGATCTTGATCTTCTTTAGGACTCGTTTCTTCATGCTCTAAATTATCCTCTTGACATGAGGTTGGACTTTGGATATGCATGGAGGATTCTGACAAGGGATCAATGGTTTGGCATGAAGGAGATGCACTTTGAACATTTGTGATGGATTCTGGCCAGGAATCAATGCTTGAACATGAGGAAGAGGGACTTTGAATGGGGTCCTCTAAAATAGGTAATGGCATTAAAGTGCATGGTGGCATTGGGTCTTGTATTTCAGAAACATGACAAGGATGTGCATCATGAATTGGATTATCGTGGCAATCAATTATGGATAGCCCTTGGGTAATTGCATCCTTGGGTGTATTGTTTGATGAGGACAATATAGAAGGTTCTTGTGAAACTTCTAGAGTTGTAGGGATAGATGCCACTGGAGAGTCAATTTGCTTGCAAGGGGATGAGGCATTTCTAGACATAATTGTATTATCTTGATCTTCCTCAAAGAATTCACTTGGTCGTTTCCTTAAGATCATTGCAATAAAGCCACCTTTCTTTCGAGGTTTTGATATAGTTGTATCTGGAATTTGAACTTGTTTTTGGTTTGATGTCATGTTTTGATATTGGACTTGGTTTAATTGTTCTGACATGTTTGAAACTTGGGTTGGTGTATGTTGCAAGTTTTGTTTTTGAATGTTTGGTGATTGTTGACATTGATATGTTGATTGAACTTGTTGATATTCCACCATTGGTGGAACCATTTGTTGACATTGTATAGTTGGTTGGACATATTGTTGAAATTGGACCATAGGTTGCATTGGTTGAACCATTGGTTGTATTGGTTGAAAATCAGATTGATAGTAAACACCTTGTTCTTGTTGTGGAGGCACATACTGTTGAAATTGATGTTATCTCTTTTCTTGAAATTGTTTCATCATCTCTATTTGTGAGAGGAGAGTTGGTATGTCTGATCGTTCGAGAAGAGATCTTACATCAATTGGCTCAATATTTGGATTTCGACCTGGAAATTTTTGAAACACTTTAGACATTTGTGATCTATTCTTCACAATGTTTTTCACTCTTTGTTCCAAAATCTCATTTTCTTGAGCTAGTTTCTCCTCTAGTTTTTGTATTTGGAGACTTGTTTCATCATAAAAAGTTTGATCAATATTGCCTTGTTGTTGGGTTGGATAGAATTGTGATTGCATTGTCAGTTGATACGTCAAACTTTGTTGCATCATTGGTGCTTGAAACCTTGTTTCAATAGACATGTCACTATGCAAATGCAATATTTTTGGATTTTTTCAAGGATGATATATGATATGCAACTAAATGCGAACTAAATGAATGAAAATGCAATCTATGGCAAGAGTGCAATCTATGTTTTTTTGGTTTTTTTTGAAGATTTTGACAAACTTATGAATGCAAATCTAAAAGAGACCTTTAGGAAATTGAAATGATGTCTAGACCTCAAAGGACAAAAGGACTTAATTGACAAAGGACAAGATGACAATGTCTCCCCTATATGCTTGGATACTAAGCTAGGTTTGATGAAATGATATTGATGACAAAAGGACAAAAGACTTGATAAGGTCTAGACTTCTTAACAATGACTTAGGGTGTATCAAAGATTTGGATTACTCAAGTTATGACAAAACCTAGTTTTGACACTATATGCTAAAGGACAATTAGTATGCAAATGACTAATATGATATGATAATGACTTAAGCTTAATGAAGAGACCTAAGGTATGCAAATATGAATGTATGACAATGGTATGACTTTAATGCAAGAGGACATATGCAAATGGATGACTCTTATGGATATTCAAAGGAGTATGACTTAGGTGAAACCTAACCTTGATAGTTGACAATGACTTTGCAAAATGCAACCTAGGATGAACCTAAATGTAAGTAACATGCTTGTTGAGACAAGATCTTGAATTATATTTGACAACCATGTTTGAAGGTGTGCTTTGAAGATTTGTTGGACCTTTGTTGGATGAATGTCTCTTGTGTTTAACCTTGTTTTGAATCAATTTGTTTTGCTTTTTGAAATGGGATGCAATTCAACTTTTGACAATCAAAGAATACAAGATATTGCAACTTAGACTCAAGACACTCATGCTCATTTCCACATTTCTTATGGTAGGCAAAGACATTAGGTACTTGAGAGGTAGACTCATTATGAGATTCAAGGAGAATACATAGATGCTTGACCCCACGGGCTCTCCTCCATGACACTCACTTCTCAGGGCAGCCAAGCATCAGTCCCCATGGAATCTCCCCATGGCGAACTTAGTATCTCTTCCAAGTATCCGAATTTGTCCTTCTCAAGCAACTAGAAGGGTTTTTGGCCTCTAAAAACAAGGTATGTAGTAAGGATTTCTGTTAAGCATTACTCCTTGATGTCATGCAAGCATGA
The DNA here is from genome assembly GCF_030272615.1 of Cryptomeria japonica. Taxonomy (NCBI): domain Eukaryota; kingdom Viridiplantae; phylum Streptophyta; class Pinopsida; order Cupressales; family Cupressaceae; genus Cryptomeria; species Cryptomeria japonica. Next base: position 442,513,217 of record NC_081415.1, on the reverse strand, counting down.
TTGAGACATTAATCCCATCAAGATACCAAACAAATGTAGTTGCGCAAGCACGATTTAGACCAAGAGGCCCTACTTAGATGTTGATATGAGAAAGAGTCCAAGGGTCATCACTTCCCAAGTAATTACAATTCCCACATAACGCTTCCTTCAAAGCTTTCGCTCATCAGGTATTTGTTTATAGTGAGTTAGAATGCCAAGGTATTCTAGCCGTACTCACTTTGGGTCATTCCCTTCTCATGATTATCAGTTGCTTGCTAAAGCAAAGTGGTCGGGAAGGCAGGCCCTCTAAAGGAGACACACACTCAACACACAAGCATGGTATTGAAGATCTGGATTTCTGATCACCCTAAGAAGGATGAGAGCATACTCTCCTACTCCAATGTCACACTTAAAAATCAAAGCAAACAAATGTTTATTCCCACCTATTTATAAATCACTAAGTGCCTAATTAAAAATCTCAAGCACACAATTTGGTTGTTTTTCCAAGGCAACCTGCAAAACCCAAGTTAGAGGTTTGATTTGTTGTCTTTGACCATCGAATCTACACAAAACATGTTAGTAGTTTGATTTTTAGTCTTTGCCATGCATATGCCAAGATTCTGCACAAATAATTAGTACCAAAATCCAAAACACAGAAAACAGAATGCAAAAACATAAAAAACTTCAAGTAAACACTGCATTTTTCACCTCTGTTCTGAACTTTACACAAGCGCAGAACTCATGACACAGGCGCAAGATGTCTGACACAAGCGCAAAATGTTGCATACATAGGCGCAAGATGCTCAACACAGGCGCAGAATGCTTCACACAAGCGCAGAAGTGTCCAGAATGCACTGCACGACCCTGTTTTTGGGTTTTTGACCTGCAAATCAACTTAGAAGCACTCCAAAACACAGTAAAAGGGTTAGAAGGTTAGTATTCACGTCAGGTTCACCAATTAATGTAGCATAGAAATTAGGAATCATCACAAGATAAGTAGATCAAAACACTCGACATGATAACTCAATCATGAGAGCACTCATTGCAAATGAACCTAATCCTACGCACACTCAATAGAGATATGAAAACAAAGCATTCAAAATGAAAGATTATGCAAACCAAATGCAGAATTGAATGCTCCTTCCATGCGGCTCCATTTTTGTTCTTTCCTCTTCAATGGATTTGTGGATCTCACCTACAAGTGCACATACAATTGAAAGCAAGATTGATGAAAAGCTCAAGAGTACTAGAAGCGTAAGTTCGATAGTTTGATTAAGAATTCGGATTCAAGATTCAAGGGGTTTGATTGAAGAAATTCATCCAATTTATAGAAGAATTGGATAAATGACAAGATTAGCATGATGCAATTCAAATGGAAATTGCAAATCAATATGACAAATTATGACAAATTATGCACTTTCCATGCACAATTTGATTGATTGATGACAAATTATGACACATTCTATGTCAAAATTGATTGATTATCAATTATGACAATTTATGACAAATTGAAATGTCATTCCCATAGAATTAGGAGAGAAATAGGAGGAATTTGAAATTAGGAAATTAAGAAAATTAGAAAATTAGAAAAAGAGGAAATAAGAAATTAGGAAATTAAGAAATTGATGAAAATTAGAAATTAAGTAAATTAATTAATAATTTGTCATTTATTAATTAATTCACAAAAGAGGAATAACTAGCCAATTAAATGAATATTTAATTGTGACAAGAAGACTTAGGATAAATAAATAATTTATTAATCCTAAAGGAAGAAAATGATAAGCAAGGTTAAATGACTAAATCACGAAACCCTAGAAGATGAATTAGGTCTTGATGAAAGATAATTGACTCGATCATGATTTTGAATTGATAAATGACCAGTGTTGATAAATGATTTGATTAAGATTGGTTGACAAAAATTAATGACAAATTGACCAAATTGACATGATTGAAAAGGACAAGGATCGATGACGAATTGATCGCAATATGACAAGATTGACAAGGACAAAGACCGACCAAAATCATGACTGAAGATTGTTGTCGACAAGACCAAATTCGAAAGCGAGACAGATGAAGAATGCAGAAGAAAGACTCAATGCTCGCAAATGATAAAAACCAAGTGCGTGACATAGGAGAAATGTTAATGCGACGCAAAAACCTAAAATGAGGCAATGCGCAAATGTTAGAGTATGATCCCGCAAGCGTTGACCATTTTTAGGTGTCTACACTTTCCACCTATTGATTCTTTATCTTTACCAGGTGTGACCCCTATTTTCTCACTAACACCAATGGAGGTAGTGGCACCAAGTGCTACACTTGCATATTTCTTGTCAAGGGTATCAATCATTTTTCTTACTTTTCTTTTTATGATTGGCACCTGAAGTTCCTGTTTTATTTTGGAGCTTGCCTCCTCACATTTTCCAAATCTCTTTGACTTTGATTATACCGATTTAGACAGGAGCATATTAACATGAATTTTAATGAGATCTGTTGCAACCTCATATCCCATAGGTGGAACCCAAAATGTTTTGGGTTGAACTACTTGAATGATACAACAATCTATGTCTACAAGAAAGCAAATGTTGTCTTTGTATTTCTATACTATTATGGTTGGAATTATTTCCCTCTTGTGCATCCTAATTTGGAATTCCTTAAAGTATCCCCACATTATTTCACCAAAATTATTTCCCAGATCCCTAATCATTTCACCTATCTGAACCATGATAGGTTTCTCCTATGACCATACTACATTACCCTTACCGGGGAAAACATTTTACACGTAGAAAAATATACATACCAGTAGCGAGCCATATTTGAAATATTTCTTCTTGTCTATTGGTGTTTTTTTATGCTAGATACAAAACCACAACAACTAGTACTCTTGTAGCCAACTTTCAAGAGAAACCAACTCCAATTAAAAGATAAATGGGGTAGACTGGACCAACTAACATAGGATCCTAATGATCCTCCTGCACTTCAAGTTCTTCTAGACCTAGGGGGGACACCCTTTGATGCATAAAATACAACTAGTTACAAACATATGGTAGCATCAACAATAAGCAAAGAAATCTCATTCCACAAGCTCAACAAGTTGGAAAATACTACAGGTTGGCTAGATTTGTACAAGCAATAGATGAATAAGAGCTTGAAATAAGTAGGACACAACCCCCAAACATGAAGGGAAATAGATTTATTTAAATTTATATGACTCTGAAAACATTTCCAAATTATTCAAAGACCAATGCCTTGTTCATTGGGTACAGAGTCACACACAAAACTTCAAATGCAAATCTCGGCTGCAAATCTGCTTTCATTATAAAATATTCCTACATCAATACCTTATACCAATGCATTACCCAACTCATTCACAAAATCATCAGATCTTGAATATATATTCCATTATTTATGATTGATTAGAGAATTTAAACTCTTCATTGAAGAATCCCTACAAACAATCACAACAATCTCCTTGAGATGACAAATTCCAACCTCCTTAAGGATTTAATTTGTAACAAAGAAATGCATATTTGGAGACAATTTTGTGTGAAAACTACTCATGCCTTACACAAGTAAAACTTGCAACTAGGAAACAATCTGCAATACTGAAATGCAACTCTATACCCTGAAAAAGACCCATAAAATTTTACAAACTTGGAAGAGAAATTTAGAGCTGGAAAACATAGAATTATGGAGCCTTGCTCACAAAATTTTTGGAACCCTTACAAAAGAGAAGAACTAAGAATATGAAGAAGAGGGAAAAGATCATATCTGCATCACAAATTACCAAGTGTCCTCTTTCCCCAATTGAAAAAAAATTTGCATCATCTCCATGGAAAATGCTCTCAAAATATCTAATATTTGTTGAAACTAACTAGAGAAAAGAACTCCTCACTCCGATAGCTTTCCAACGACATATAATACTTGTATATTTGGGTAAAAAATACCCCCTCCAGTGAATTAATCTCGGATGCCCCTCTACACAACCAGTCATTTAAATTTTTGCATTTTTCACTATAGTCTGACTATACATTTAATTTTGATTTTTACCCTTTGTTGTGCATCCATTCGTGCCATGTGTCACAATCTGATTCACCTGGAATTCACCTGGGTGCCACCTAATCTACCACCTGTCCACCACCTCAACACTGTCGGACCCACCACTGAACCTTGGCTCTTCTTTGTCACTGAGTCACGATGGGTAACTAGCGAGCAATTTCCCATCATGGCTCAATGACCACCATTGGATCATCTTCAACTTGCTTGACCTTTAATCTCCATTGTTGCAAAATTTAGGTGCCTTGAGATGCGTGCATGTGGTGTGGGATCCACTGGGTGCTGAACCTTCTCTTCTTGCCTGCCAAAAGCCTTCAAGCCCTTGAGACTATAGATACATGTGTTCTTGTACTTAAATACAAAATATTCCCTCCCCACAACCAATGTGGGATAAAGGCCTTATGCCTAGCAATTGACTTTGCATGAAAATTTCTTCAACCTTTTCAATGCCACAGGCCCACGCAGAGAGGATTTGGCATTTTCGCATGCCACTTGCATTAGCTTGGAAGTTTATAACGTCTTTTCAACACCACGTGTGGAGGATGCTGGAAATACACCTACCCATCGCATTTTCCTGAAGTTTATAATGCCCTTTACCCATACCATAGCTCATGACAAGGAGAACTGGCAAAGGTCATGGAGTTTGGTTTCACCTGCCAATTGCATTTGTTTGAAACTTTCTTAAAGCCTTTTCAATGCCACATATAAGAATTTGGTTTAATGCTTGCCAATGCATTTTCTTAGAAGTTACTGAAGCCTTTTCAACATACCACATAGGTGATGATAAAGGTCATTGGATTTGGTGTTAAACCTTTCAATGCATTTGCTTGGAAATTTCTATGGCATTACTCAACTGCCACACAAGGAGAACGTTGTCTTTAAGCCTGCCAATGCATTTGCTGAAAGTTTTCTTTTTAACTTTGTCCATACCACACCACAATAGGGAGGACTTGATAAAAGCCATGGAACTGGTTTTATGCCTACCATTTGCATTGGTTTGAGGTTTTATTGGCCTCTTCACCACATTCTAACTCCACACAACCCTACCTTTAATTCCACACAGGGAGGATGCTTTACACATGCCAATTGAATTTTGAAAACTTTTTTAATGGCCACGCCTTCAATCTGTAAAAGGCATTCTTTGATTGAGCTTGCCAAACTGACACAATCATCCACGCATCATTGGATTTCTTTGGATTTCTAATTAAATGCACTCCTTTATACTTAAATCATATAAACATATGATTTAAAATAACAATTTAAACCTTGATTCAAAAGACATAGTGAAGCTACAAGATAGGTCGGGCCCCAAAGTGGGCCTGGCTAAAACAAATTTCCTTTTCATTCCACTGACCCTTGAAAAACTTTCAGGCATCTTGAACATGCCTCTGGAGTTGATTTTCACCATTATCCGATCATTAAATTGAGTTTTACAACTCACTGGCAACTGTGCCCAAAACACATAAATAACCCTCAAAAAGCATTTCAAAAACTAATCAAAACACATTTCTGTACCTCACCCACTGAAGACATATTGTCTGATATACTGGCATTCACTCTACAAAACCACTCCTCATGACGAATCCCGAGTGAAGAAATATTAATGGTCAAAGATGACCATTTGTCAATTTTTGAACTTGCACATAGAGAAACTGAAGAAATTGCTTTCAAACTCGGCTTTGCAAATAGGTCAAATGGATTGACCAGGGCTCCAAAATGTAGATGGAAGTTGTCTTATATGTCCACAACATAGGTAAACAAGAATTTCTTCATGAAACTCAATTGGGAAAAATATTTTAATGCTCGAAGTTGACCATTTAGCCTTTCTGAAAAGAACATAACTTGCAGATTTTCAAAATTTGCAAAAGAAATGGCTTTAGAAAACTGATCAAATGGATTGGATATGACTTGAAACTAGAAACATAGCTTGTATTTCATACTAGTAGTAGCCTGGAAGAAATATTCTAACATGACATTCATCTTAGCGTCTTTTACACATATGCCAAGTGGTGCTCTAACTAGCTATTAAAATAGGGACTTGTACAAACTGCAAATGGATTCATAGGGACTTGAAATTTGGCATGTGGACACACATATATGCATAAAATTAAATTCACTTTTAATTTCAACATGATGATCAATTGGTCATGAAATGCAAAGCCTCAAAGTAGGCCACTTAGTAAAATCTGAATATGTGCATAGAACAACTTTCAGCCCACCCCTTGAAATGGGTACTTGATAAACTGATCTAAACTAAAACCTAAAAGTTGTAAGCCACAAAATAAGCCAAATTAAAGGTGTACAACAAGTTTCCAAAGCTTCACCTCTTGAGAATCAACTGGCTCCATTTTACCCTTCTTCAAACTAGGCCATCTGAATGAGATTTTAAAGTGGTCTTTTGAAAGTGCAAGAGCAAAATTTTGAATTGGGCCTCTCAAATTCACTCAAATTTATGAGTCCCAACATTGTCCTTATTTATTCTTTCCATGTTCACCATGAACTGACTTTGAATCATCTCACATATATCATAGGTTGCATCTTCTTTGATAATTTGATATCCAGCATGAATGGCACCGCTTGGCACACTATTCATCTGGCTTGATTGATAAACCTTGTAACCCAACACTACAGAGGCAAATCTTACTTTAGCATCCTCAATATGGGTGATTGTCATTGCTCTACTATTACACTGGGATTTGGTTAACCGGATGACTTCATTTGATGAAATCGTTCTTAGGGTTAATACTTCACCGGTTGCACTGAACCATGTCACTCTTCAAATCACCTCCTTTGTAATCTTGATTGGTGCATTAGCTTCCAGCCACAAAAATTGATCATGAACCCTACTCAGTACATATCTAACCCAGTTGTCATGAAACTAATCAGGAAAATCAATCACATTAGCCAAACCCTTTGTCTTCAAAGGTAGAAATTCTAGCTTCAATTGATCATTGTCATAGAACCCTTTGAACTCATTTTGAATGAAATTTTCTCCAAGTTCTTCGAGCTTGCAATGAATGTAGGAGCGAATATCTTCTACCAACAATACACCAAAGGGAACAAATGATAAAGCATCAGTCTTGTCAATTTCACTGACTTTCATTGGGTACAACTTGAGCTCGGGTCGGGGTTTTTTGATAGCTTTAACTAACATAGTAGTTGATATCGACATTTCCATGATGACCTTCAAACAAAATTTTCTCAGACAAGGATTAAAACCTTTTCCTAGGTAATATCAAACACCACTATCGCTTGGCTTGAGTTTTCCACATAAGAAAAACTTAGCAAGCTTCAAATCGCCTTTGATCGAACAGGAGCTCAAGTAAGTTCACAAGAAGTCAGTGTAAATGAAAATGTGCTAACATTTCCTTATTTATCCATTGAGATTTATCAGTGCTAAGATCCAATGGTCAGTTATGAAACTTATAACTTAAAGTACACCAATTTGGCTTTACCGGTTATTTATTGCCAATACCGACACACAAATAAATAACACATAGGACAAACATCAATCTAGAAATTTTAGAGCAGATTTTATGCATCACAACTATGTAGATAAACATATCCTTATATTTGTTAAGGGGATTCAAAAGTAATCTTACCATATGTGCTCTCCCCTGGGCATCGGTATGCCTAGTTAGAAGAGGAACTGTCATCACCAATGGATGATGACTTAGTTTTAGAATTTGCTTCTCCTTATTTTCCTTCATCCTTCCTCATCCATGTTTTTTCATTTCATTTCTTACTTCTTCAGTTGTCTTCTTTCCTTTTAGGTCATTTTTCTCTTTCTTCTTGCTAAATCGGTTCTTGTCTATAGACCAGTTATAGGATCGGCTCCTGCATTCTTTAGCTAAGTGGTCGATCTTATGGCAGTTAAAGCATGCCATACCAGTTCTTCTCCATGGTCCTGAATTATTTCTTTGACACATTCTCATTCTGCAGTTTTCTACAACATGACCAAAATTACCACACATGGAACAGGTGGCATTCAATTGATTATTCCTTTTATTAGGACTGACCGGTTTGAACAATGATCTTGATACATTTGTCTTGATCCTACATTCTTCGGATCTGTGTCCAAACTTATTGCATGTGAAGAAATGTCCATTAAATCTTCTTCCATTTGACATACTACTAGATTGAGATCTACACTCATAAGTAGTATGGCCATACTTATGACAATTATGGCAATAACCATCAAAGGTGAAAGTCTTCTTTTGACTAACCGGTTTATTTCTACAGTCATTGGTCTTGTGAACCAATTTACCACAATGATTACAAGAGAATTTGGAAGACTTCATACCTTTTTCTTTTGAATGGTTTCTTTTATCATCCTTCATGCTTTTGGATTTAGATGATTCACCAGTTTCCATAGGACCTCAACTGGGGTAACCAAGGCTGGTTGTATCCTTTTCTCTTCTCCAAGCTTTCAATTGTTTATCTACCTTCTCAGAGCTTTCATTGAATTTTCTCAGCATCTCATTTCTCTCTTTCTCAGTTTTCAACTCACTCGTGAGTTGTTCAATCTATTTTATCATCTTCTCCTTTTCTTTTGCATTGACATTCAGATGTTTATGTATGTATTCATTCTCCTAAGTGAGAACTCACATTTCTTCATCTTTCTCAATCATGATTGCATCATTTTCTCTTAGGGCATCTTCAGCAAGCCTCCTGGTTCTTTCAGCTTTTGACAGTTCTTCTTCTACCTCCCTTTTCCTTTCATCAGTACTTTTGTTGGCTTCCAATATCTCAGTCATTCTCAAGGCCTAACCTTCATGTTCTCTTTTGAGATGTGTAATTTCTTCGGTCAGGTTCTTATTATTTTCCATGAGTTCTGAGACTACTTCTTCAGCTTCTTTAGATCCACTCTATGAAGAGAGTTGATCTATGATATCCTGACTCTCATTTAGCTGTTGAGATAATTCCTTCCTTTTTGTAAGAGATTTTCTTAGTCTCTCTTTCAGATGAGAAATGATTTCATTGGCTTCATCAATCTACGATATCGATACTCTTCCATGATCTTTATCCTCAAGTTGTCAAGGTTCACTTCAGAGGAACTGGGCTCTAATACTAATTGTTAGTCCCAACCAGCACTGAGAGGGGAGGGGTGAATCAACACTTTACCAGATTTAACCAATTAAAACTTTTACTTTAAGTTTGAACTAATTTACCATTCATCAATGTAAACATTTATTGTAGAAGATTATGCATACATGAAAAGATACATAATGACATACATATTTATCTTGTGGAAACCCAATAGGGAGAAAACCACAGTGTGACTAGGAACTCACAAAATTTGTACTCTTCTGGAGTATGCTTGGTTAAGAGCCATCCCTATTAGGAGAGTACAAAGAAACTGTTAGGTGCCACCCTATTAAGGGATTTTGTTCAAGGCTGGTTAGTGCCTTTACCCTATTAAAGGTAGCCTAGTTAGACGAATTAGAACATTAGTTAAGATGTCACTCGATTAAGGGATTTTTACAATGGGACCTGTTAAAGTCCACCTGGTTAAGGGATTTATGTTGCAATTGTTAGAAAGCAACAATTGGTTGATATGATTAAATTACTACTCTTTAGCCTGATCAGATCATACTAAAGTATCATACTAGGTCTGCATCGGTTTTGTCTGATCTACATGACTTTGAATTCTTGAATGCACTTTCAACTCTGCCTTCTGTCGATTTGCTGATCCATTGATATCACACTGTCGGTCCTCTGTCACTTGATTCACCACTCTGTGAAAACTCTACTCTACCGGTCCTCTGTCACTCAGCTCTCTAGTCTCTTAAACTCCCCCTGTGTCCACTTTTACATTCTCTTCATTCACCTTGACAACAACCATCTCTAAAATAAGATATGTCTATTTATTGACCCTTGAGTCTGTCGCCAACTTTCCCTCCAAAAATTTTTCTTTCAAAATTCCATTAGCATGCCTTAAATCACATCTCTAAAAGCATTACAGGAATCTCTGTCAATATAGTTGAGCATGCTGATAAGTTTTTTGATTGACTAGAGAAGATTTCCGATTTAGCTAAATGTAACTGAACGTTACCAGTCTGTCGGTTACAAACTCTTCCAGTGAACTGATCAAAATATGTCTAGTTGGTTTCCTCCTGAATACTAGTTTGTTCTTTGTTTAGTCGATGGACCTCTCTTGTGCTGATCTACTCACCACTACCCCGTCTACTTACTACTTGTCGGTCTACTTACTGCTTTCCGGTCTATTCACTGCTTCCTGGTCTACTCACTAGTTGTCGGTTAACTCACTGCTTGCTGGTCTACTCACTGCTTGTCGGTTTACTTATTACTTAGCCGATCTACTCACGGCTACTCGGTCTACTTAATACCAATGGACTATGAAGACTAAGGAGATGATGTTGCCAACAATGACAATGATATCACTTACTAGTCATAGAAAATAGTATCAGAATGCCAACAATACTATTTAGGGATGAGGAGAGTGTGGTCAAGAAAGGAATTGGATAGTCAAGTGTACTTTGAAATTCCCTCAGAACAAGATTGAATGATGGTTGTTTGGATTTAGTAGTAGAGTTCATTGATTGGTTTTTGTCCATAGTACGTGGATGTACTTGAAAAATCTTGCACTCGAAAGAAACTAGTAAATTATGTCAGGTAATAGGAGGGAATTGGTACAAAGTGCAATGATAGTATAACTCATCGATTGAAGTTTATAGAATTTAGATATTGAGTAGATTTAGGATGGGACTAAAGTGGTTTTTCTGGCAGCATGAAATTATTCTAATTTTTTGGGGAGGAGTCAGATTTGAATTATTCATAGAAATCCTTGAAATTTCTGGAAACTTCTAGGGGAAGGTAGGCTATTTTAGGTAGGTGTATGTCAAATTTTTTGACAAAGGAGAGGATCATCGTAGATTCAAACAATGGGTCATTATTTTGGTCTGAGCTACTTATGTAGAGAGGAAACACTAGAGGAGAAGTGTGAGAGATTATTTGATATTGACGTGGAGAGACAAGAGGCGATTAGGGGGCTAGTGGAGGAGGTGCTTAGTAGAGATAGACATTGGTGCGACAGATATGTGTATGAAGTAGTGCTCATGATTTTGGTTGACATTATTGCTTCCAAGGAGAAGTGTGTTGAGTAACTTGTTGGCTTCATTAGAGATGTTCATATAGATGTTGTTGGTAGTCCGGTTATGGAACTAGAGGAGGAATGGGATAGTGTTCTAAGGGTTTATTTTAACCTTGCAATTATTTTTTTAGATTTTGAAGAAGAATTTGATGCTGATGATGTGAAGATTGAAAGATAGAAAGAGGAGAGAAAGAGGTAGGAGAATTTTTTTGATGACTCTTGGGAGGTCTTTTAGATTGGGGTTATCAATAGTGATTTGGCTCCTTTTCAGAGGATGATGAATGCAAAAGATAACTGGTTGATTGAGGAGAGAACTAATAGATTGGTAACAATGGGCAATCGAGCTTCCACTATTCTACAACTTATGTAATTGGAATATGTGGCTTGTTTGTGGTTCGAGTGGTGGGAAGTGTTGTAAATAGTGGTGCTAAGTATGTTGGCTTTAATAGTCAATAGCATTGATGTGTTTGTATGTGGTTGGGATAGTTTTCTATTGCTATGTTTGTATGTAGGCTTGAAGTATGTGCTGGGTAGTTGTTTCTCTGGTTTAGCTTGGTCTGCCTAGAATTGGCAGTTGATGATGTATATGTTTCATATTATTAATGAAGGGAGCTATCCCCATAAAGATAGTACTTACCTTTAAAAAACAACCTATCATGTATGTCAGAAATTCAATGATTTTGTTATAACCAAAAATCCCAATCCCGTGAATTGTCATCACCAAAAATTAGTATTTTCTCCAAAGAATGGAGTTACAGAAGTTTTCTAAAAAAAGAAATCACCTTGCCTTTCAAATTTCTAAGAAACCAACCCAACCCTCCATCAAAAAATAAGCAAGGTCTTGTATATCGATCAAACTGACCCATCGACCAAATAGAAAAAGCCTTTTATCGAAGTGTCACCTTTCATAAAAAAGAAGCCGATTCCCTAAGTTCACTTTAGTATTTCCCATTTTGATGAAATACATGCCATACTCATTGAAAGAAATAAGATATCAGTGAAAAGAAAGCATTGACAAAGCTCGAAAACAGCTTGATTAAATCACTAGTTTCATCGAAGCCTACACATCGAAGAAAGAAGGAATGATTCTACTGAAACGGTGTCTTTCGATGAAAGGAGAGTATCGGTGCGACCCAAAAGATTATTAGCAAAACCAACCGTTTCATCAAAGTTTGCACATCAAAGAGAAGCAATATTTTCCATCGAAACCTTTCCTTTCAATAAAAAGGGGATATCAAAGAAGTTGCTAACCTCGTGGCGATAGAGTAAGTTTCACCGAAAACAAGCTTTGTTGGAAAAGAAGGGGTTTCATCGAAATAAAATATTTTCGATGAAAAGAAGGTGTTGATGAGAACAATATGAAGATGGCCAAAGTGGTATGTTTTATCGAAACCAAAATAGAGGCCGGGTAATATCAATGATAACTCATGATGATTCACCGACAAAAATAGACTTTGAAAAGAGGAAATTTTAATCATTCTGCCATGAAATCCCACACAAACCTAAACAAGTCATGTCACAATAAATTCAAATCAAGTTTCTTTATGACTATTACACATAATAGGTGAACTCAACTGATAGATGATGGTATGATGAAAGAATAAGTATCCGGTAGAATACTGAGAGGGTGGGGAGTGAATCAGTATACTAAATCAAATTCAAACTCACAAAGTAAATTTTCACTTATCAAGATCAATGCTCAACATTAACCAACATCAACTGGTTTGACTATTATGACAACTTAACAGTAAACAACTTCAATCTTGTAAACATAAAAAATGCTTAATCATATGTCAAAATATTCATCTCTCAATGCTTCTAATTATCATGCCTTATCAGAATAGTTAAGTAGCTAATCAAATCAAAAAATAAGATTATAACCACAAAAGCATTCACCACTTGACACAATATTTATACGTGGAAAACTCAAATAGTTAAAAACCACAATGAGATGAGACTCACAAGGATAGCTATCTGAAATCTTCTGAAGTTCGTCCTCTTAGGAGACAAGTCTGTTAAAGCTCTTACAATAAGTCCTGTTAAGAACTAGTTCTGGTTAGGAATCACCCAGTTAAGGGATTTACAAATATGCCTTGATGAAAAGCACAATACCCTGTTAGGAGTAACCTCATTGGAGGATTTGAGAATCCAAACTAATGGACCACCTTGTTAGAGGATTTAGAAAGTAACCAAGCTTTTTAGAGCTTACCCAGTTAGGGGATTTCAATTTTTGTTGTAATTGTTAGAAAACAATAGGTTTTCTTGATCTGTCTGAATAGCACTACATCTGCTTGATTAGATCCTTCTTAAACTTCAATCTGTAGATCCATCCACAGGTTAGGCAACCACACACTCAAATGGTTTATGCCAATCTTGTTAACTTTGCCAACACTTAACAAAATAATATCATCAACCTTAAATACAAATCAACTAGGTCAGTAACACAACAAAAACCTAATTCTCATAATCAAGATTACAAACAATTCGGTACAATCTTGACCATTAGAAATCATAACAATCTCTTCACATTCTTCAAGAAAATTCTAACTACTCCATGATCATTGCTTCATTGGACTTTGTAACTCATCACACACTATGCATTAGATGCAATCCACTTGCTCCTTTCCAAGATAACAAATGCCCCAAATAAATCTAAACTAATCCTCATACAATAATCACACGTGTCTCCATCATTACCGCTCAACATTAGATCTTAAACAGACAAATTTGATTAGTTAAGGTTTAACAGAAAACAACTGGTATGGTTTATTGGTTACATAACATAGAAAGGTTTAACCCTTTACACCGGTTCAACTTACAAACTACCATATACCGGTTTACAACATCTTCCTTAAATTTTATCATACCGGTTACAAGACAATAGCAATAACAACAATGACATCAACAATATCATGAATATCATTTGCCGGTTCAATTGACATCAATGACAACATATTATTAATTCAATCTATATGCAAATGCCAACAATCTAAAAATGCCAACAATCTCCCCCTTTGGCATTGATGGCAATACAAATATCAATGCCTCTGATTGTTGTTGTGGATTGGTGAATAGGAATGCTAGTTTACATTACCAAGTATTCACCATGCTCTGTCTGTCTTTAATCTGTCACTGGTTCACCTAATCAAACACATAATTCTTCTCCTCAATCACATAATTCTTCTGATAACTCAATGATGAACGGATAGTACCAAACCGGTACTAAGAGGGGCGGGTGAATCAGTACAGGCAAAAACACAATCCTAAAACTAGTTTGTCAACAGACACTATGCATAGGCAGATAAATAGTAACTCCCGTCTTAAACAGAGTAAAACCGGCTGATAGTTCTTATACTTAATATAAGTACAGATCCAATAGCCAACAAGATGAGAGGGGGGGTGAATCATACAAAATTAATCATCCATAAAACATCAGATTCAACCTTGGTAACATATACATCAGTCATATAACCAAAAACTGTCAAACATGCAAACTCAAAAGCATATGAACAATATAAACCTCATAACACCATATTTAACGTGGAAACCCAAATAGGGAAAAACCACTGTGGGATTTCAGACCCACTAAGAAATATACTCTTCTAGAGTATGCTCGGTTAAAAGCAAATTCTGTTAAAGATTACAAACACATTGCTAGATGTGACCCGATTAAGGGATTTCCCTCAGATCTGTTAGGATCTTCACTTTGTTAGAAGTGACCTTGTCAAAGGATTTCAAACACTCAATCAAAATGTCACCTTGTTAGAGGATTTACATATAAGACTGTTAAGTCCACTCGGTTAAGAGATTTCCTATCACTTTCACAAAATAACAGTAATACAATCTATCTGCAACTTCACATCTAAAATGCTAAAGTAGATTCCTATTTGTTCAATACAATCTAGACATAGAACTAATCTTGTCTATCTGTTGGGCATCAATACTCTGTTATTCTAATAGGTCTTCAAGCTTCTGTGCTCGGTAATTACTATGTAGCATCCTTGTGCATACACTTGCTCGCATATATTGTTTATCAATAGTTTCCTATTTATAAACAATCTTCTAACCGCTTAATCTCCTTGATCACATTTCCCATGATCAATCATAGCCATCAAATCTTCAATCTTGTCCAAGTTCATTGTATCTTTTGATCTGAAAACATTTTACCCCACCTTGGAACTTGCACATTCACCTTGGAACTTGTGTTAGGGTAATGCGGTTCAATTTGTGTTGTAGATCTTCTTGCCGACTTTCCATTGCCTTAGATTCGTTTAACAAACTTTTTCCACGACTTGCCAATCATTGATCCGCTCCAACTCATCAGCTTTTTTCATTAAATATCACATGTAAACATTTAATGTATTCTGTTATAGCTCGGTTACAACTTGGTGAATACTAAACTTCACTTGGTAGACATTCTATCTTCATTAACCGACTGCGATAACCTTAGGGTTTACCGACTAGGTTCTTTGCTTGATAACATAGTATAGTATTAGCCTTTACTTTTTACAACATATGTATGATGTTAAAACAATCTAAAACATCAAGATCTCATCATTGTCTGACTCAGTAGAGTTTCCCATTGAATAACTTATCCCCTTAATCATCATATTCTTTCTTGTGTCTTTACCGACTCCTTTATAATCTTCATATCATATTTCTCAAGATATGGCAACATCAGAATTAGAAAATCAATTTCTTGACATCAATGACAAAATAATAATATCAAAATAGTAAAACATCTTTAATCAGTTATGTCCATAATCATCAACAACCTTCTCAATATCCTTATAATGTAATATTGCCAACAATCTCCCCCTTTGGCATTGATGGCAAAACCAATTGATTTGATCTTAAAAAAAAAATTCAGATTGTTGTGATTCTGAAATGCTGAAATGCTCTCCCCCATTCATTATACTTCTCTTCTGTTTTTTTTAGTCTTCTCAGGTCTTCTCCCCTTTTGTAGGTCTTCTCCTCCTTAGGTCTTGTCCCCCTTAGGTAGGTCTTCTCCCCCTTTGACAACAATGCCAAAAAGAAAAAGAACTAAAACATAATTTCTTTCTGTAAGAAGTTGTTGCCTATTTTTGTGTATCAACTGAGTCTCGATCAGAGCATTTGTCTTCAATTCTTGTTCTCTGTATCATTCTCTATATTATCCTAGTATTAATTCTAGTACACTTTCAGAAAAACATTCTAAAGTGTATCAATCCAGCATCAGCTCCCCAAAAGATATTCAATAGAGTCATCAAAGTGATGCTTTCACCGAACTCAGTCAGTGAGTAAAAGATAGGGGTAGGACCCCTAACTTACTTCTGAGATATTCAAAAGTGTCCTTTGGTAGTGGCTTGGTGAAGATATCAGCTATCTACTCCTTTGTGTTAACATATTCCAACACCACCTTCTTCTCTTGAGCTTCTTCTCTAAGATAATGATATTTGAGAGAGATGTGCTTTGTCTTAGAGTGCATAACAGGGTTCTTTGAAATATTAATGGCACTAGTATTGTCACAAAATATAGTTATTGTCTCGGTAACTTTCTCATTTATACCTTCCAACAATTGTTTGATCCATGCAATGTTGGTACAATTCAATACTGCTGCAACATATTCAGCTTCGGCTATTGACTGAGAAACACATCCTTGTTTCTTGCTAAGCCAACTCACTAGTCTTTCTCCTAAGAAGAAAGCTCCTCCACTTGTGCTTTTTCTGTCATCAATATTGCCTGCCCAATCAGCATCAGTATAAACTTTTAAATCAAAATCATTTCCTTTCTGATATACTAAGCCATAATCTTCAGTGCCTTTCAAGTATCTGAAAATTCTTTTGATTGCAGTCATGTGGATTTCCTTAGGATCTGTAGAGAATCTTGCAACAATACCTACTACATGTGTTATATCTGGCCTGCTCTGAACAACATATTGCAACTTTCCAATCATGGATCGATAAAGTGTCTCATCAATAGATGCAGATTCATCATTCTTTGATAGTTTATAGTTGGTAGTCATAGGAGTACTTACTGGTTTTGAATCCTCCATTCCAAATTTCTTCAAGATTTCCTTTATGTACTTGGATTGAGTAATGAAAATCTCATTTTTCATTTGCAGTATCTGTAAACCTATAAAATACTTTATCTCACCGATTAATGACATCTCAAATTCTTTGCTCATTTCATTTTCAAAGTTCTTTCATAAAGAGTCATTTCCACAAAATATAATATCATCAACAGAATGGCTGAGATTAGTATTCCATTATCATCATTCTTCATGTACATGTTGCTGTTCTCACTTGTCCTTATAAAACCAATCTTAATCAAATAAGAGTGCAATCTCTCATACCATGCTCTCGGTGCTTGTTTCAGACCATATAAAGCTTTGTTCAATTTACATACCTGATCTTTATCATTGTCTTCAACAAATCCTTCGGGTTGTTCAATGAAAACTTCTTCTTCTAATATTCCATTCAGAAATGCAAATTTGACATCAATTTGATATACCTTGAAGTTTTTGAAAGCAGCATATGCCAACAATGTTCTAACTCCTTCAAGTCTAGCAATAGGTGCAAAAGTCTCACCATAATCAATTCCTTCTTCTTGGGCATAACCTTTGCAAACTAATCTTGCTTTATTTCGAATGACCTCACCTTTTTCATTTAGCTTGTTTTTGAAGATCCACTTTGTACTGATTACATTTTTGTCCTTCGGTCTTGGGACCAGTGTCCATGTGTCATTCTTCTTGATTTGATCAATCTCTTCAGTCATAGCATTTATCCAATCTTCACTGTTAAATGCCTCTTTCACAATTCTCAGTTCAAATTCAGATATCAAACATTTGTTATGTCTCAGTTTGTTCCTTGTCATCACTGGATCATCCTTATCTCCTATAATCTGACTTGGTGCATGGTGTCTTCTAACATACTTGGCTAATACAGGCTCGGTAGGTTCTGTATGATCTTCTTCATCACTCAGTAACTGGATATTTTCTACATATTCTTCAACAGTTATCTCGGTAGGACTTCTCGGTTGCACATAGACAAATTCATCATAGTCTTCTGGTTCTTTGGAATTCCCTTCATCAATTCTTTCTACAAATTCATCAATTTTCACATTTGCACTTTCTACTATTTTTTTAGATGATTTGATCAGACATTTAAATTCTTTGCTTCTAGAAGAATATCCTAGAAATGTTCCTTCTTCACTTTTCTGATCAAACTTGCCATTTCTATCATCATTATGAGCATAGAATTTACTTCCAAAGATCTTAAAATAACTTACATTAGGTTTCTTGCCATACCAGATTTCATAAGGTGTCTTCAAAGTACCTTTCTTCAATTGAACTCGGTTCAAGGTGTAAATGGATGTGCTTATTGCTTCTCTCCAAAATGTTTGTGGAACCTTCTTCTCAATCATCAGTGTTCTAGCACAATCCACAATAGATCTGTTTCTTCTTTCAGCTATTCCATTTTGATGTGGAGTTCTTGGTGCAAAGACTTGTCTTTTAATACCATGATCATTGCAAAATAGGTTGAACTCATCAGATGTGAACTCTCCTCCTCTATCTGATCTAAGACATTTCAATTGTCTTCCTATTTCATTTTCAACTCTAGCCTTGTACCACTTGAACATTTGAAAAGCTTCTGATTTTTCTTTTAAAAACATTACTGACATCATCCTTGAATAGTCATCCACAAATAATATGAAATACTTATCACCATAATAACTTTGAACTTTCATAGGACCACAAAGATCAGTGTGCACAAGATCTGAAATTCCCTTAGAAGTGTAGGACTTACTTGTAAAGCTTGATCTTGTCATTTTACCCATTTGGCATCCTTGACACATGGCATTCTTAGGTTTTTCAAGACTCGGTAGACCTCTTACTCTGTGCTTCTTTCTTATCTTGATCAGATTATCAAAATTAACATGAAAAAACCTTTTATGCCATAACCAGGTATTATCAATCTTTACATGCAAACACTTATTGTGATTTGAGTCAAGGTGAAATGTATTACCTTTTGTTTGTGTCCCGATAGTAGCTAACTTTCCATTCTTGTCATGAACTTTTACAATTCCTTTCTGAAATTCTATTTGGTAACCTGTGTTGTTTAGCTGTGCTACACTCAACAAATTATATTTCAAACCTTCAACCCAATAAACATCATTGCATCTTTCTTTATCAAGAAGTGTTATGAATCCTTTACCTCTTACTGGACATGGTGCATCATTACCAAATCTAACATAGCCTCCATCATAATCTTCTAAAGTAACAAACTTTTGTTTATCTCCTGTCATATGATGTGAGCATCCACTATCCATAATCCAAGAATCATTAGTGTTTATGTGAGATATTAGGGCTTTTTCTTCATACCTTTCTTCATCTGATCCATCCTTGATAGCCACATAAACAACTTCCTCTATATCAGTCGCATCTGATTTATCATCTTCAGATTCTTCATCAGTTATTAAACATGTCTTTCTATCTCTTCTTCTGAAGTCTCAGTGTCCTCTGTAATGGTTATCTTTTTGTCTGTCATCTCGGTAATCTCTCTTTTCAGTGAAATCTTTGTCAGGACAGTTAGAAGCCATATGTCCAATCTTATCACAATTGAAACATTTCAAAGGTAGTTTTCCTTTATACTTACCTTTGCCTCTTGGTAACCTTTTGGCCAATAGTGCTTCAAACTCTTCTTGCTTTTTGATTTCTTCATACAGTCTGTGTACCTCCTCCATGTTCTTCTGAAACCTTTCACTTGCTCCACTATAATCTCCTTCTGAGTACTTATACTTTCTTTCATTGTAATCATTAGATTCATTCAGATGAAAAGAACTAAATGCAGATTCAACTTTATTTACCGATGACCCACTATTATCAAAATTACTTAGCTCAAATGCATGTAGCTTACCTATAGTAGCATCCAAGGAAACTGACATATTAGGTACAGACCTCAATTCATTGATTATAGAGACTCGGATTGCATAGGCAGGTAGAAGGGTTCTTAACAACTTACTTGTCACATCCTTTTCTTCAATAGTTCCTCCTGCTCCTTTGATTTGATTTACAATCTCCTTTAGTCTTGTACTATACTGGGTTATGTTCTCACCTTCATTCATCCTCATAGATTCAAGTTGTCCTCTTAAACTATCAACTTTTTCTCTTTGAACATGTTCATCTCCTCCATATACAAATATGAGCTTAGTCCACATTGTCTTTGCATCATTGCGGCCTTCTAGATCATTAAGCTCAGAATCGGTCAATGCAGATGTTATTTCAATCATTGCTTGAATATGTTCTTGCTTCACCTTTATCTCTTCCATAGTCAATGGATAGGTGCTCGGTGCAACAAAATCATTCTCCAGATAGTATATAGCATATTCTCCAACTCCTGATAGATGTAGCTTCATCCTTTTCTATCATGTAGAGAAACTTGACTTATTCAGCTTAAGTGCATCCCTCTTATACATCTTTGGATCTTTAACTCAAGTGCCTTTAAAATTTCCTTTCGGAGTCCACAGCTCTGATACCAAGTGATAGTTCTGATACTTAATATAAGTACAGATCCAATAGCCAACAAGATGAGAGGGGGGGGGGGTGAATCATACAAACTTAATCATCCATAAAAATATCAGATTCAACCTCGGTAACATATACATCAGTCATATAACCAAAAATTGTCAAACATGCAAACTCAAAAGCATATGAACAATATGAACCTCATAACACCAGATTTAACGTGGAAACCCAAATAGGGAAAAACCACTGTGGGATTTCAGACCCACTAAGAAATATACTCTTCTAGAGTATGCTTGGTTAAAAGCAAATCCTATTAAAGATTACAAACACATTGCTAGATGTGACCCGGTTAAGGGATTTCCCTCAAATCTATTAGGATCTTCACTTTGTTAGAAGTGACCTTGTCAAAGGATTTCAAACACTCAATCAAAATGTCACCTTGTTAGAGGTTTTACATATAAGACTATTAAGTCCACTCAGTTAAGAGATTTCCGGTCACTTTCACAAAATAATAGTAACACAATCTATCTGCAACTTTACATCTAAAATGCTAAAGCAGATTCCTATTTGTTCAATACAATCTAGACATAGAACTAATCTTGTCTATCTGTTGGGCATCAATACTCTATTATTCTAATAGGTCTTCAAGCTTCTGTGCTCGGTAATCACTATGTAGCATCCCTATGCATACACTTGCCCGCATACATTGTTTATCAACAGTTTCCTATTTATAAACAATCTTCTAACCGCTTAATCTCCTTGATCACAATTCCCATGATCAATCATAGCCATCAGATCTTCAATCTTGTCCAGGTTCATTGTATCTTTCGATCTGAAAATGTTTTACCCCACCTTGGAACTTGCACAGTCACCTTGGAACCTGTCTTAGGGTAATGCGGTTCAATTTGTGCTGTAGATCTTCTTGCCAACTTTCCATTGCCTTAGATTCATTTAACAAACTTCTTCCACGACTTGCCAATCATTGATCTACTCCAGCTCATCAGCTTCTTTCATTAAATATCACATGTAAAAATTTAATGCATTTTATTATAGCTCGGTTACAACTTGGTGAATACTAAACTTCACTCGGTAGACATTTTGTCTTCATTAACTGACTATGATAACCTTAGGGTTTACCGAGTAGGTTCCTTAGGGTTTACCGACTAGGTTCTTTGCTTGATAACATAGTATAGTATTAACCTTTACTTTTTACAACATATGTATGATGTTAAAACAATCTAAAACATCAAGATCTCATCATTGTCTGACTCGATAGAGATTCCCATTGAATAACTTATCCCCTTATTCATCATATTCTTTCCTGTGTCTTTACCGACTCCTTTATAATCTTCATATCATATTTCTCAAGATATGGCAACATCATACTGAATTAGAAAATCAATTTCTTGACATCAATGACAAAATAATAATATCAAGATAGTAAAACATCTTTAATCAGTTATGTCCATAATCATCAACAACCTTCTCAATATCCTTATAATGTAATATTGCCAACACCGGCGAAACCCAAAATACCTGAGACAACCATAAACCAGTTGACACTTATCTTCTCATACAATCTAATACTTCATTTCCATTTCACCCTAGTGCATGAACATGTAATCCACCATCAAAGATATATATATAAATAGCTAGATCAACATGATTCACCACTTGATAGAAAACAACATAGCATTACATGAAAAAGACATCACATATGACACACATATTTCTCACGTGGAAACCCAACTGGGAAAAACCATGGTGGGGATGAATACCCATAAGCTATTTTTGAACTCTTTAGAAGTTCACTCTGTTAGGAGCCTTGTCTAGTTAAAGACTGATACAATAGGTTCTGTTAGGAACCGATCCTGTTAGGGATCACCCGGTTAAGGGATGGCTAGAATACCTGGTTAAGGGTTAAACCCTGTTAAAGGTTACCTTGTTAGAGGATTTCAAGAACTCAATGGTTTTGAGTCACCTTGTTAAAGGATTTATAGTAAGTTGGTTAAAGCTACCTTGTTAAGGGATTTCCCAACTGTTGAAGTGGTTAGAGATCAATGGGTATTACAATGATCTTGTAACAACACTCAATGCCAATGCAAATCTACTTTAGCTCCTCTTCACCTTCTGCACTTACACTCTGCAGGTATCACTTCTCTCTTCTGGTCTGGCAAGAATCACATATCTCTTCTCTTGGATACACACACATAACTTTTACCAACAACCTCAGAAAGAAACACAACATTGACCTTAGAGGAAACAGATAGGTCGGTAGCATAAACCCTAAATCCTAAACCTGTTAGGTTAAGCAATTCAAATGGTTCAATCCTGATCGTTGAGCACATTGTATTAAATGCAACAACCTTGAGCCAATCTCAAGATGTTCTCCATCATTCATTTTCCACCAATTTCATGGTAGCTGATAACCCATCACGTGTTATTACCGTTTACAGACTTCGCACATTCTCGAGGTAGATAGGGACAATCTCCTTCTTGCAGGATCCTTCATGCACACAAGGCTGACATGGCAACATGATTTGTTCTTCATTACAATGCTAACTCATCACACAAAGTCACCAATTGAGTCACACAGGCTTGAGGCACTTCAACTAGAAACCCTGAAGTTGAGACTACCAACCTGCAGTCATACAAAGCTTCCATGTACTAGTTCCCATAACCACATGCTGGTTCACCTTAAACAAACACACTGCTTCACTTTGGCACAAATGTCGATTCATAGTGTTATACTGGTTCTCACATATACTGATTCTCTCCTCTTTAGCATATTGACATCAACGACAACATACAATGTCATCATGTCCTCAGACCGGTTCACATAATGCCAACAATCTCCCCCTTTGGCATTGATGGCAATATACAAAGATATCTCTTCGATTCACATCTTCTCCCCCAATTTCTGCAGATATCTTCTCCACTTCTCTTCTTCTCCCCCTTTGACAATAATGCCAAAGTGGAGGTACAAGCTTCCCTATTCCATTATGCTACTCCCCCTAAGGAGTAGCATCCTTCAACACATCAATCCAAAAAAAATTGATTATGCAATACTTGACTGATGTGGAGCATATACCTTTAGTTTACTTCCTGAAGGGGCAGGACCCCTAATTCACCTCTTAAGTATGTAAATGTAGCCTTTGGAAGAGGCTTGGTGAATATGTTTACTAACTGCTCCTTACTGGAAACATGTTTCAGTGCAATCTCTTTGTTCTGACCCTTTTTCCTCAAGAAATGATATTTAAGCTCAAAGTGCTTGGTTCTAGAATGTAAAACCGAATTCTTGGAGATGTTAATTGCACTAGTATTGTCACAAAATATACTTATCGGTTTAGATACAGGAACTTTGAAGCCATTCAATACATGCTTCATCCAAATTGTCTGAGTGTAGTTCATGAAAGCTGCAACATACTCTACTTTCGTTGTAGACTAAGAGATACAACTCTTCTTCTTACTCATCCATGAGACCAGTCTACCACTGAGAAAGAATGCACCACCGATTGTGCTCTTCCGGTCATCCACATTACCTACCCAATCAGCATCTGTGAATAATTTCAAGTTGAAATCCTTGCTATATGGATACCACAATCCATAATCAATAGTTCCCTTCAGATACCTAAGAATCCGCTTGACTGCAACCAAGTGGGATTCTCTTGGGCTTTTCTAGAACCTTGCAGTAATGGCAACTACATGTGCAATATCTGGTCTGCTATGCACTACATAATGCAACTTACCAATCATTGATCGGTATTCCTTCTCATCAACCAATACTGAGTCATCCTCTTTGGATAGTTTGCAACCGGTCACCATCGGTGTACCAACCGGTTTGCTATCTTCCATACCAAAGGTCTTCAACACCTCTTTGACATACTTGGACTGAGTGATAAAGATTCTATCTTTCATCTGCTAAATATGCAGTCCAATGAAGAACTTAATCTCCCCTATGAGTGACATCTCAAACTCTTTCTTTATCTCATCTACAAACTCATGACTCATCTTGTCATCTCCACCAAAGATAATGTCATCAACAAATACCTCACAGATTAGGATCTGATCTCCTTCAGACTTCAAGTAGATATTTCTATCTTCACTTGTTCTCTCAAATCCATTCTTCACAAGATGGGAGTCCAGGCATTCATACCATGCTCTAGGTGCCTGCTTTAGACCATATAAGGCTTTATGTAGCCTACACACCATGTCACTATCTTCAGATAGAGTAAACCCATCTGGTTGCTCTATATACACTTCCTCTTCAAGTACACCATTTAGGAATGCAAATTTTACATCCATTTGATATACTTTGAATCCTTTAAAAGTTCCATATGCAAGAAGCATACGAACTCCTTCCAATTTGGCTACAGGAGCAAAGGTTTCTCCATAGTCTTCTCCTTCTTCTTGGGCATATCCTTTGCACACTAGTCTGGCTTTATTTCTAATCAATGTGCCATCCTTATTCAACTTATTTATGAAAACCCATTTGGTGCCAATGACATTTTTATGCTCTGATCTTGGTACCAAAGACCATGTACCATTTTTCTCTATCTGGTCAAGTTCCTCTTCCATTTCCTTGATCTATTCTTCATCTTTATGTGCCTCTTTGAATGATTTGGGCTCACATTCAGAGATCATACATGAGTTTTCTCTGACCTTTCTTCTTGTAAGAATTCCTGCATCCTTATCTCCTATGATCTGCTTAGGATCATGATTCAACTTGACATATCGAGGAATGGTCTTGATAGGTTCCTCTTGCTTTTCTTCTTCATCCTCATCTCCATTAGTATCAGCATCTACATCTACCGGTGTAGGAACACTATTACTAGTACTTGGTTGATTGACAACCGGTTCCAAAAGGTTACAGCCGGTTCATTTACCGCTTGCTCACTGCCGGTTTCCTTAGTTTTCTTAGAGGTTTCATCAACTCTTACATTGATGCTTTCCATAATTCTCTGAGTCCTATTATTGAAACACTTGAGAGCTTTGCTCTTGGTGGAATACCCTAGGAATATTCCCTCATCACATTTCACATCAAATTTGCTCTGGTGTTCGCTCCTCTTGATGTAACATTTGCTACCAAACACTTTAAAATAGCTAACCACAGGTGTCTTACCGGTCCAATACTCATAAGGAGTTTTATCCTTACCTTTCTTGATGAGTACCTGGTTCATTTTGTAGACTGCAGTGCTCACCGCTTCTCTCCAAAAGGTGTGAGCTACCTTTCCTTGAATCAACATAGTTCTAGCTGCTTGAACCACAATCCGGTTATTCCTCTCTGCTAGGCCATTCTGTTGTGGAGTCCGGGGGGCAGATAGTTGCCTCTTGATTCCATGTTCTTCATAGTACTTGTTGAATTCACCGGAAGTGAATTCCCCTCCTTGATCAGTTCTCAGGCACTTGATCCTTTTACCACTTTCCTTCTCTACTAATGCTCTGAAAGCTTTGAACTTTACAAAAGCTTTAGACTTATCTTTTAAGAATGTGACCCACATCATTCTTGAGCAGTCATCAGTAAGAATCATGAAGTACCTATCACCCTGCACACTCCTAGTTTTCATAGGACCACACAAATCAGTATGCACAAGATCAAGCAAATTGTCAGCCGTGAAAGGTTTACCTTTAAAGGTTGAGGAAGACATTTTCCCTAGTTGACACTCTATACACAAGGTATTTTCTAGTTTGCTCAGCACCGACAACTCTCTAACTACCTTGATCTTACTAGCCTTCACAATGTTATCAAAGTTGGCAGAGTCTCCTATGCCATATCCAGCTATCATCAAATTTAGCCATAAGATGTGCACTTATTTTTGCATTCAGCTAAAATAGGTTACCTTTGGTCTGCATACCGGTGGCCACTAATTCACCATTCTTTCCTTTGATCCTGCACACTCCATTCTTGAATTCTAGATTAAGACCACTATCATTTAGTTGGGCAACACTCAGAAGGTTGTGTCTGAGACCATCAACCCAATACACATTGTCAGCACTACTCTTTCCATTCAGAGAGATGGACCCTTTGCCTTTGACCATACATGGTGCATCATTACCAAAGTGAACCACACCACCATCATACTCTTCCAAGGATAGAAACTTGCTCCGGTCACCAATCATATGGTGAGAACAACCACTGTCAATAATCCACTCATTGGAATTATCAAACCGAGAGACAAGAGCCTTCTTGTCTGACACATCTTCCTTGACACAACAAACACAATATCTTCATTTTCTTCATCTTCTGACTCCTCATCTATGACACCTTCATCAACTGCCACAAAATAGTTTCTCCGGTTTCCTCCTTTGAATTTCTTGAACCTTTCCAGTTTGTCCTTATTGTTGCCATTAGGACAGTTTACAACAATATGTCCTATCTGGTTACAAGAAAAGCATTTCAAAGGGAGCTTACCTCTGTATTTGCCGGTTCCTTTAGGAAGTTTCTTGGCAAGAAGAGCTTCAAATGCCATCAGAATCTCCTCATCATCCATTTCTTTGCTCTATCCTGGTTCACCACTAGTGCTAGCTTCTTTTCCTTTTCTAGATGGTACAATAGAAGCTTTAACAGCTGATTCAGTCTTTTGAACACTGCCATCAAAACTATTTAGCTCATAGGCTATCAACTTTGCAATGATGGAGTCTAGGGATATCTTAGTCTTGTCTATTAATCTCAACTCCTGAATACAGCAACCCTTATTGCATAGACCTGTAATAAGGATCTCAGGACTTTTCTTACCACAGTGGAATCTTCCATTTTACCACCTGCACTCTTGATATCTCCAACAATAGTTTTGATTCTTATTCCATAGTATTGAATGGTCTCACCTTCAACCATCTGCATCTCTTCAAACTTCCCTCTAAGGCTTTCTTCCTTAGCTTGTTTTACATGCTCATCACCACCATAGATATTTTCAAGAGTATCTTATACCTCTTTGAGATTTACCTTATCTTGGACATCAATAAACTAAATGTCAGATAAACTACTAATTAGGGCTTCTGTGACTTGCCCATTCTCCTACATCTCTCTCTTTTGATCATCGGTGAGAGCACCGGTAGGGGCAACATAGGCATTCTCAACATAGCTCTAGTGTTGAGCACCCATGCTTCTGACGTATATCTTCATTCTGTCTTTCCATATATTGAAATTTACTCTATTGAACTTTGGACCTTCCCTCTTCATCATTTGACTGGGATCTTTACCTCAAGCGATTAAGCTTATAACACAGAGGACCTAGAGGATGCTCTGATACCAATTGATAACTCAATGATGAATGGATAGTACCAAACTAGTATTAAGAGGGGGGGTGAATCAGTACAGGCAAAAACACAATCCTCAAACTAGTTTTTCAACAGACACTGTGCATAGGCAAACAGACAGTAACTCCAGTCTTAACCAGAGTACAACCGCCAAAACCCAGAATAACTAAGACAAGCATAAACTGATTAACACTTATCTTCTCATACAATCTAATACTTCATTTCCATTTCACCCTAGTGCATGAACATGTAATCTACCATCAAAGATATATATATAAACAACTAGATCAACATGATTCACCGCTTGACAGAAAACAACATAGCATTACATGAAAAAGACATCACATATGACACACATATCTCTCACGTGGAAACCCAACTGGGAAAAACCACGGTGGGGATGAATACTCACAAGTTGTTTTTGAACTCTTTAGAAGTTCACTCTGTTAGGAGCCTTGTCCGGTTAAAGATTGATACAACAGGTTCTGTTAGGAACTGATCCTGTTAGGGATCACCCGGTTAAGGGATGGCTAGAATACTCGGTTAAGGGTTAAACCCTGTTAAAGGTTACCTTGTTAGAGGATTTTAAGAACTCAATGGTTTTGAGTCACCCTATTAAAGGATTTACAGTAAACCGGTTAAAGCTACCTTATTAAGGGATTTCCCAAATATTGAAGTGGTTAGAGATCAACAGGTATTACAATGATCTGGTAACAACACTCAATGCCAATGTAGATTTGCTTTAGCTACTCTTCACCTTCTGCACTTACACTCTATAGATATCACGCATCTCTTCTCTTGGATACACACACAAATTTTGCCAACAACCTTAGAAAGAAACACAACTTCGGCCTTATAGGAGACAGATAGGTCGATAGCATAAACCCTAAACCCTAAACCTATTAGGTTAAGCAATTCAAATGGTTCAATCCTAACCATTGAGCACATTGCATTAAATGCAATAGTCTTGAGCCAATCTCAAGACATTCTCCATCATTCATTTTCCATCGATTTCATGGCGGCTGATAACCCATCGCACGTTATCACCGTTTACAGACTTCACAAATTCCCAAGGTAGATAGGGACAATCTCCTTCATGCAGGATCCTTCATGCACACAAGGCTGACATGGCAACACAATCTGTTCTTCGTTACAATGCTAACTCATCACACAAAGTCACTGATTGAGTCACACAGGCTCGAGGCACTTCAACCGGAAACCCTGAAGTTGAGACTACCAACTGGTAGTCATACAAAGCTTCCATGTGCCGGTTTCCATAACCACATGTTGGTTCACCTTCAACAAACACACTGCTTCACTTTGGCACAAATGTTGATTCACAGTGTTATACCGGTTCTCACATATACTAGTTCTTGGTAACATACTGGTTCTCACATATATCGGTTCTCTCCTCTTCAACATATTGACATAAATGACAACATACAATGTCATCATGTCCTCAAACTAGTTCACATAATGCCAACTTATTCTCCCCCTTTGATAGAAATGCCAAATTGAAACTAAAACATGTAACTCTAGATTCTCACTATGCATCAACATACTGCAACTTGATGCTCCCCAAATGGAATACATCCACTTCTAAAAACAATCAATTCATGTAAGATTCTGCAAATAATTCAAGGACTGATGCAATCAACATCGTGCTCAACTAACTTCATGAAGAGGGACAATCCCCAACTAACTTCTAAGATACTCAAAATTGGTCTTAGGTAGAGGTTTGCTAAAGATATCTGCAAGCTGCTCCTAGGTAGAAACATGCTCTAAGATAACATCTGTACTTTTAACTTTTTCCTTTAAAAAGTGATACTTCAATTCAATGTGCTTAGTCATTGCATACAAAACAAGATTCTTAAAAATATTTATTGCACTTGTCTTATCACACAAAATATTTATAGGTTCTGAGATCTTCATCTTAAAACCTTCCAAAATGTGCCTCATCCAAATAGCTTGTGTGCAATTCATGTAAGCTACTACATACTCAGCTTCCCTAGTAGATTGTGAAGTACAACTCTGCTTCTTACTACTCCATGAAAATAGCTTTCCTCCTAGAAACAATGCTCCATCGGTAGTACTCTTTTGGTCATCAATATTTCTTGCCCAATCAGAATCAGTGTATGCCTTCAAATAAAAATTGCCTCCATATGGATACCATAACCCATAGTCAACTGTACCTTTTAGATATCTAAAAATTCTATTGGTTGCTATCAGATGTGCTTCCTTTGGATTTTTCTGAAATCTAGTAACTATACCAGCTGCATGGGCAATATCTAGTTGACTGTGAACAACATAGTGTAATTTTCTAATCATTGAACTGTATTCCTTTTCATCTATAGACTTAGATGCATCTTCCTAGGACAATTTACAATCTGTAATCATTGGAGTTCCAACTAGTTTATAGTCACTCATGCCAAAAGTCTTCAAAACTTCTTTCACATACTTAGATTGAGTAATGAAAATACCATTCGTCATCTACTATATCTGCAAGCCTATGAAATTTTTATATTTCCCCTACTAATGACATCTCAAACTCATTCTTCATTTCATTTGTAAAACTGTTGCTCATGACATCATTACCTCCAAATGTAATGTCATCAACAAATACTTCACTGATCAGTATTTCATCTCCTTCAGACTTGAGATAAATGTTGTTGTCATCACTGGTTCTTTCAAAGCCTATCTTCATTAGATATGTATGAGGTCATTCATACCAGGCTCTGGGTGCATGCTTTAATCCATACAAAGCTTTATGCAATCTGCATACCATGTCTTCCTTATCTATCAATGCATAACCATCAAGCTGCTCTATATAAACCTCTTCTTCCAATATCCCATTCAAAAATGAAGACTTAACATCCATCTGGTATACCTTGAACTTCTTATGGGCTACAAATGCAAGTAATGTTCTAACTCCTTCCAGCCTTGCTACTGGTGCAAAAGTTTCTCCATAATCTTCTCCTTCTTCTTGTGCATAACCCTTGCAAACTAATCTCGCCTTATTGCAAATTGCAACACCATCTTCATTTAACTTATTTCTGAACACCCATTTAGTACTTATAACATTATTGTTTACTGGTCGGGGTACCAGGATCCAAGTGTTGTTCTTCTCAATTTGATCCAATTCCTCCTCCATTGCTTTCACCCAATGATCATCACCAAATACCTCCTTAGCACTTCTTGGTTCAATCGTGGAGATCATGCAAGAGTTCTCTCTAATTTTCCTTCTAGTTAGTACTCCAACATCCTTATCCCCAATAATCTTCTCAGGACTGTGATTCAATCTCACATATCTAGGAATAACATGATCATTCTCATTAGGTTCAACTTCTTCATTGTCTTCTTCCTCTGAATTTATTTGTCCCAGTTGAACAAGTACACCAGGATTTGCTTTACCGGTTTCTGATTTAACAGTTTTAGGTTCCAAAAGAAAAATGCAAGGATCTTCATCCTTTCTCTTTGAACAGGTTCCTTCTAAAATTTCAAGACATTCATCTACATGAACATTAGTACTCTCAACAATTATCTGTGTCTGGTTGTTGAAGCATTTGTAGGCCTTACTCTTGGTGGAATAGCCAAGAAATATGCTTCATCACTCTTAGCTTCAAACTTTCTTATGTAATCACCTCTTTTGATAAAACATTTACTACCAAAGATCTTAAAATAGCTAATATCAGGTGATCTTCCATATGAGTAATCATAAGGTGTCTTGTCCTTACCTCTTTTCACCAGAACTTGGTTCATTGTGTAGATTGTTGTACTTACAACTTCTCTCCAAAAAAGTTTTGCTACATTTTGTTGTATCAACATAGTTCTAGCTACTTCAACCACTGACCAGTTGTTCCTTTCTACTATACCATTCTATTGTGGTGTCCTTGGTGTAGAAATTTGCCACTTGATACCATTCTCATCATAATACTTAGTGAATTCCTCAAAAGTAGTTTGCCGCCTTGATTTGTTCTCAGACATTTTATCTTTTTTCCACTCTCTTTCTCAGCTAAGGCTCTAAATTCCTTGAATTTACCAAAAGCTTCATTCTTATCCTTCAAGAATGTGACCCACATCATCCTTGAATAGTCATTAGTGAAGATCATGAAATATCTATCACTTGAAATGCTTCTAGTTCTTATTGGTCCACATAGATCTATATGAACCAAATCTATCAAGTGCTCTGCTAAGAAAAACTTTCTCTTGAAAGTTGAAGAAGTCTTCTTTCTTAACTGACATTCTTTACAAAGAGGATTAACCGGTTTGTCTAGCTGAGGCAAACCTCTTACTGTCTTAGACTTGCTCACTTTAACAATGTTATCAAATTTTATATGACAAAATCTCCTATGACAAAGCCACCTATCATCTATTTTTGCAATCAAACAATTGCTAACTTTAGGATTAAGATGAAATAGCTTACCTCTAGTCTGTTTCACGGTTGCAATCAATTCACCTTTGTTGTCAAAGATTTTGCACAAACCATTTCTAAACTCCAGTAGGTATCCTTTGTCATTAAGGGCACAATCGGAAGATTCTGCTTTAGGCCTTCAACCCAATAGACATCATCAACACTGCTCTTCCTGTTATTCATCAAAACTGATTAACCCAAGTTTACCTGCAATTGATTCTATGAAATAGCCACTTTCAAACAATGGAATACTTCGGGACTTGGACAACATAACATAGGACCCTAATTGATCCTCCTACACTTCAAGTTCTACTAGACCTAGGGGGGACACCCTTTTGATGCACTAAATACAACAATTACAGACATATGACTGCATCAACAATAAGCAGATAGATCATTCCACAAACTCACCCAATTCAGAAACACACTACAGATTGGCTAAATCCATATAAACCATAGATGAAATAGAGCTTGGAATGAAAAGAACACACCCCTAAACACAAAGGGAAATAGATTTTCTTTAAATGTATAAATCTGAAACTATCCCCAAATCTTTCAAAGACCAGTGCCTTGTTCATTGAGCAACAGAGTCACACACAGAACTGTAAAATGCAAATCATAGTTGCAAATTTATTTTCCTTACAAGATATTCCTGCATTAATACCTTATACCAATGCATTACTTGATTCATTTACAAAATTATCAAATCTAGGACACATATTCTATTTTATTCATGACTGATTATAGAATTTAAAACCTTCATTGAAGGATACCTACAAACAATCACACAATCTCCTTGAAATTGACAAATTTCATCCTCCTTGAGGATTCAATTTATAAAACTGAAATACATGCCTAGAGACAATATTGTGTGGAATTTACTCATGCCTGACACAAGTAAGATCTGCAACTAGAAAACAATCTGCCATCCTGCAATGTAACCTATATATCTTGAAACAAACCAAAGAACTTTCACAAATTTGGGTCAAGAAGTTCAAAACTGGAAGCCATGAAATCTGGAGAACTTCCTCCAAAATTGTGGAACCCTTACAATTGAGAAGAAATGGGAATAAGAAGAGGAGGGAAAAAGATCAGATCTACATAACACATTGCCAGGTGTCCCTTCTTCTCTAACTGAAAAATATTTCCTTTCCTTCCCATGTAAACTACTCTCTAAATATCTAATATTTTTTGAAACAAACTTCATGACTAGATTCCTCATTTCGAGAGCTTTCCGGTGATATATAATTCTTGCCTATTTGACCAAAATTTATTTTCTGGGCAAATTAATTTTGAATATGCACATGTCATTTAAATTTTTGAATTTCTCCCCATAGTTGAAACTATATATTTAATTTTGACTTTTCAACTTCTGATGCCCTACCACATGGTAGCTTGTGATTTGTTAGGAGGGTCCACTGGGCGCCATGTGGGATGACACCTCATCTTTTGCCACTTGTCACCCACTTGGATCACCACTGGAATGCCTGCTTGTCACCTCATGGACCACCACCTATTGGCCACATCACCGCCACCTCACTTGCAACTAGACCTACCACCTGTACACCATGTCATCTTTCGCCATTTCGTGATGGCTAATTGGCATGCATCTTCACTCCATGAAATCGCATCGACCGTCGATCTACTACGAACCTTCTCACTCATTAATCTTTCGCCATTTCATGATGCTTAACTCTCGCGCATCTTCCCTTCGCGAATGCGTGCACACCGTTGATCTTCTATGAACCTGCATGATCTTTAACCCATCCATTCTCTGCAAAATTCACATACCTTGAGATCTGTGCCTATGTGGGGTCCACCTGGTCGCCACTCAGCCTGCTTGGTCACCTTGAGAAACATGCTGGTGCATGTGGGGTCCACCTGGGTGCCCAACCGACACCTTGTGTGAAAAGCCCTTGAGACTTTGACACTATACTAGTGTGGACCTTTGGTTTTAAATATCACAAACTTCCATTCCCCAACGAATGTGGGATAATGCTCTGCCTAGGACTGTGCATTCTAGAAAACTTTCTTTGAGTTTTCCATGGCTGCCAATGGCATTTGGTTGAAACTTTCAATGCCTCCTTTCCTACACATGAAGGGAAAACACACCTGAAGATTGCATTCATTTGAATATTTCTATGTTCTAAGCCATGTGTGGGAGGAGGGAGGCCCATCTTGCTATTTACATTTGCCTTTAGAGTTTTAACCTTCCACACCACACCAAATGTGGGTCTTTTGCCTACAGATTGCATTTTACCTTGGAGTTTATACCTCATTCTTTTAACAACCAAAGACACACGCAGAGGGGAGGGGATTGGCTGGGCTTTATGCCTGAAAAACTTGCAATTTGTTTTAAAAAGTTTCCATTGCTGCATCTCACGTAGGAGGGGGTTTGGCACTCACTGCCAATTAAATTTACTTTGAAAGTTTAAAATATTCTTCAAATGCCTGCCAAATGCATTTGTTAAAACTTACAAAACCTACATTTACACCTATGATACACTTTCAGCTCACCCCTTGAAATGGGTAGTAGATAAATTGATCCAAACTAAATTCTGAAAGCTATAACACACTACATAAGCTAAATGAAAAGTGTACAACAAGTTTCCAAGCCTTACACTTTGAAAATCAACTGGCTCCATTTTACCCTCTCTCTATCTAGGCCATTCAAACTAACTCATTTTATGATCATTTGGAAATGCAGAGCAAAATTTTTAAATGGGCCTCTAAACTTGACTCAAATTTAATGAGTCCCAACAGTGGCTCTAACTGGGGATGGTTGATTGCAAGATCAACACAACAATTTAGAATCTATGGTTAAGCAGACCACCCAAAAATGAATCACTTCCTTCTCTTCTCTTCTCAAAAGCAAAGGGATTCCTTATTCTACCCAAACAACAGGGCACTTTATTGAAAACCAAACAAATGAAGCAAAGCAACTATACAAAACATACAACTTATAAATGGCCTCGGGCCATCAAAACTGAAATCAATTCTTACCTCTGTCAAACACATGACTTTCAATTCCACAAACTGGAAGTTTCATTCACATTTGTCTAATCAATCATAGTTCCATTTCTAATCAATTGATCACATAAAACATAATCAACAACATGTTCATAATCATAAAATCTTTTAAAACCAAACAAATACTGAAAGGGTTGATCACTAGGTGACATAAGAGTGCCATACTCTTTACCATTCTTTCCTAGCTGAAATGAAAAGTAATCCAACTCATTATGAAAGGTGAGAACATCAGGCACATCTCTATTGCTAGTTTTCTCAAATGATGAAAACTCTTCCATAATAATGGCTTGCAAACTAGAGAGGAAAACTTCCTCATAAACTGACTGCACCTCATCTTGTTGATCACAATTTCTATCAGCACTTTGCACAAGTAAAAACACATGATCATCACTTGACAATGGTAGATTTACCACTTGCAAATCAAAGAAAACTACATCAAATCTGTCATTCTTCTTAACAACAAGATCCACACAATGCATATCAAAATCTGAGTTCATATCAACATATGAATCTACATTATCACACCTATCAACCGTATATGCATTTTCATCTTTTCCATCACTCAAATCAAATATAGGGAAAGAATCAACGACATATGTATCATACTTCACACCCTCAAAAACATCATCGATATCATAACATGTTCTGTTTGGCTGTGAGAGATTGGGCACATTTTTGGATGCATACCTCTGAAGATCAGCAACTAAGAGTTCTAAAATTTGTTCACTACTTAGTGAACCTTCTTCTTCATTTTCATTTTCCTTGGCTTCATCCTCTAAACTGTAAACATTGTCCAAATCTGATAAAGGTATTAAATCAGTAGTGCTCATGTCTCTATGCACATTTATTTCATCATTACAACAACTTGCATCCGCATCATAGCCTTTATCACGTTGCTCATAAAGTGATGCTATATGTTGCAACATAGTTTCATAACTTTGTTTGCAAATATTTTGTGGATTGAACTTAACAATACTGTCATTCATATTACTCAAATCTGAAAACTCTAAAGAGTTACAATCATACACACTAGAACAACAATCTATATTTTCATCCTCCTCATACTGAGAACAAAATTTTGTACTGTCATGCTGATCATAAGAATCATTTTCAAAATCACAAGAGATATACTTGCTCACAAATTCATCTCCATTAATTTGATATTCACCAATTTCATTGTCAGCATCGATATACTCAATATTATGTGCATTTTCAAATTTATTTAGCTCAATCTCATCTATTCATTCTTTGATACATGCGACACTTTCTTCTCTCAAGGTTGTAGACCAATTAACTGAGTCAGGCTCATCAAGCTCTAAGAATAAATCAATCAAAATAGACTCATGCGGTCTAGCATCAACTGAAAACTCATTTAATGTAGCTATAAATCTATCATAGAAAACATATGATGACTCTTCTTTTCTTTTCCCTACTTTCCTTCTTAAAAACCAGACAAATTTATCTTGGATCTCTTGAAGACATTTTGCAATCTCTTTATCAATTTCTTTCAGATTTGACAAAGGATTTGGAGATCTAGGAAACACATCTAGATCCATCAATTTTAAAACATCTATTGAACCATTACTATACTGATATGTCTTTACTGTTTTACAAACTCTCTTGAAAACACATACAGTCATAAATTTTCAGAATCACATACTTCTCCCATCACTTAATTGAAACTTTCAAAACATGAAGTATGTAAAGTGCATATTTGTTTTCCTTTTAATACTGTCTGTTTCACCTCATAAGTAACAAAATTATTTCATGAATACCTTGAGGAATACCTGGAGAAAAAATTGTTGTTGCTGTTCACTTCACTTCTGACTGGAAATTTGAAGAACTCCTCCAAATCTTAGGTTCGTTCTTACAGAGTTGCCACCTCCATGAAGAGGAATAAATTTAACCACTGATCTTCACTCTGAATCACTTTCAGATTTCTAGGTTATACCACACAACAGAATCACATAATAATTTTCATATTTTCAAAGCAACAAGACTTTCCAGGATACATTTTCAAATTTGAAAATAACTTTTAGATTTACAACACTTTTATGACTCTTTCCTCAAATTGGATAGGCACAACTCTAGGATTCGATTCAACATGAATTATTATAACACTTCCCCAGCAGAGTCACCATTTTTGTTGTTCATCAAAATTGATTAACCCAAGTTTACCTGCAATTGATTCTATGAAATAGCAATTTTCAAACAATAGAATACTTAAGGACTTAGACAACATAACATAGGACCCTAATTGATCCTCCTGCACTTCAGGTTCTGCTAGACCTAGGGGGGACACCCTTTTGATGCACTTAATACAACAATTACAGACATATGACTGAATCAACAATAAACAAATAGATCATTCCACAAACTCACCCAATTCAGAAACACACTACAGATTTGCTAAATCTGTATATTCATAGATGAAAAAGAGCTTGGAATGAAAAGAACACACCCCTAAACACAAAGGGAAATAGATTTTATTTAAATGTATGAATCTGAAACTATCCCCAAATCTTTGAAAGACCAGTACCTTGTTCATTGGGAAATAGAGTCACACACAGAACTGAAAAATGCAAATCATAGTTGCAAATTTATTTTCCTTACAAGATATTCCTGCATTAATAACTTATACCAATGCATTACTTGATTCATTTACAAAATTATGAAATTTGGGACACATATTCCATTTTATTCATGACTGATTATAGAATTTAAAACCTTCATTAAAGGATACCTACAAACAATCACACAATCTCCTTGAAATTGTCAAATTCTATCCTCCTTGAGGATTCAATTTATAAAAATGAAATACATGCCTAGAGACAATATTGTGTGGAATTTACTCATTCCTGACACAAATAAGATCTGCAACTAGAAAACAATCTACCATCCTACAATGTAACCTCTATATCCTAAAACAAATCAAAGAACTTTCACAAATTTGGGTCAAGAAGTTCAAAACTGGAAGCCATGAAATCTGGAGCACTTCCTCCAAAATTGTGGAACCCTTACAATTGAGAAGAAATGGGAATAAGAAGAGGAGGGAAAAAGATCAGATCTGCATAACACACTACCAAGTGTCCCTTCTTCCCTAACTAAAAAATATTTCCTTTCCTACCTGTGGAAACTTCTCTTGAAATATCTCATATTTGTTGAAACAAACTTCATGACTGTATTCCTCATTCTGAGAGCTTTCTAGTGATATATAATACTTGGCTATTTGACCAAAAATTAGTTTCTGGGGGAATTAATTCTAAATATGCACCTGTCATTTAAATTTTTTAATATTTCCCCATAGTTGAAACTATATATTTAATTTTGATTTTTCACCTTTTAAACTTTTGATGCTCTGCCACGTGGTAGCTTGTGATTCGTCAGGAGGGTCCATTGGGCGCCACCTGGGAGGACACCTCATCTTTTGCCACTTGTCGGCCTCTTGGATCACCACTGGACTGCTTGCTTGTTGCCTCGTGGACCGCCACCTATCGGCCACGTCACTACCACCTCACTTGCCACCAGACCTGCCACCTGTACGCCATGTCATCTTTCACGATTTCATGATGGCTAATGGGCGTGCATCTTCACTCCACGAAATTGAGCTGGTCGTCGATCAAACCTGCTCACTCATTAATCTTTCACCATTTCGTGATACTTAACTCTCGCACATCTTCCCTTCGTGAAATCGCGTGCACCGTCGATCTTCTCTGAACCTGCATGATCTATAACCCATCCATTCTCTATAAAATTTGCCTATCTTGGGATCCATGCCTACATGGGGTCCACCTGGTCGCCACTCTATCTCCTTAATTGCCTCAAGAAATGCGCCCGTGCGCGTGGGGTCCGCCTGGGTGCCTAACCGACACCTTGTGTCAAAAGCCCTTGAGACTTTGACACTATACTAGTGTGGACCTTTGGTTTTAAATATCACAAACTTCCATTCCCCAGCGAATGTGGGATAATGCATTGCCTAGGACTGTGCATTCTGGAAAGCTTTCTTTGAGTTGTCCATGGCTACCAATGGCGTTTGGTTGAAACTTTCAATGCCTCCTTTCCTGCACGTGAAGGGAAAACACACCTGAAGATTGCATTCATTTGAATATTTCTATGTTCTAAACCATGTGTGGGAGGAGGGAGGCCCATCTTGCTGTTTACATTTGCCATTAGAGTTTTAACCTTCCACACCATGCCAAATGTGGGTCTTTTGCCTACAGATTGCATTTTACCTTGGAGTATATACCTCATTCTTTTAACCCACGCAGAGGGGAGGGGATTGGCTGGGCTTTATTCTTGAAAACTTGCAATTTGTTTTTAAAAGTTTCCATTGCTACATCTCAAGTGGGAGGGGGTTTGGCACTCACTGCCAATTAGATTTACTATGAAAGTTTAAAATCTTCTCCAAACGCCTGCCAAATGCATTTGTTAAAACTTACAAAACCCTCTCCCTTTTGTTTTAAAGTTTTCTAAAAATCTTCAACACCATTTGCATCTTTCTGAAGGTTTCTATTGCCTTTTCCACATGTTTAGTTGCCACTCCAATTCATTTACCACACAGGGAGATATGTTGATTATGGCAAATTGAAACTACACCTTGCAATTGAAATTCTGAAATTTTTATTTGCCAGCCAAAGGAAAACCATAAAAAAAAAAAACCTCTCAGTTATATGCCCACATAATGAAACAAAATCATCTCTTAATAAACCAATTTGGCAATATGCATTTGAGCTAGTATTGATATGCATTACTCTGAATTAAGACCATTTCGCCATAAATTTAATGAACAAACATTTATTCAGGTCGGGCCCCAAAGTGGGTCCGGCTAAAAAAAAATTTGTTTTCATGCAACTGACCTTTGAAATGCCTCAGGAACCTTAAACATACCTCTGGAATCGATCGACACCATTTTTGGATCATCAAACTGAGTTTTACAACTTTCAGGCACTTGCGCCACATTTTTGCATTTAATCGTGAAGATGTAATTTTCAAACTAGTCAAAACGCCTTTTGGGACTTTGCAAATTTACAGGCATGTACTCTAATATACAAACATGAACTCTACCAAGTGGTTTTTCAAGAAGAATCCCGAGTGAAGAGATATTAATGGTCAAAGATGACCAACTGGCTTTGTCGACACTGCAGACCTGATGAAGTCAATGCGCAGGCAACTCATGATGCCTTTCTTAAAAATATCAAACGATATCCGCAGACCCTCAATTATGAGGCATAGGTACCTTGAAGTAGATATCAAAACTTAGAATGCTCAGTTCAACCAAAAGGCTGACTAGTGCAAATGGTGTGCTCATGAAAATAGCAACTTTAACTGATATAGCAATGAAAGTACGAAACACTGAAACAGATGGCTCAAGAAACCCTTTTGAAAACTGATCAAACGGATTGGCAGGAGCTTGAAACTGAAAACATAGCTTTTCATTTATACCAACAATAGCCCAGAACAAACATTTTGACATGACACCCACTGAGGTAAGTTTTACACTTATGCAAAATAGGGCTCCGACTAGTAGCTGAAACAAGGACTTGTCAAACCATACAAACTCCAAATAGATTGAGTCTGCTAAACTGAGGAAATGGATTCACAAAGACTTAAAATTTTGCATGGAGGTGCAATTTTATGCATAGAATTTAGTGCACTTAGAATTTCTTCATGACGATCAACAGGGAAATAGATAGTAGGCTACTTAATAAAATCTGCATTTACACCTATGATGCACTTTCAGTTCACCCCTTGAAATGGGTAGTAGACAAATTGATCCAAACTAAATTTTGAAAGCTATAACACACTGCATAAGCTAAATGAAGGGTGTACAACAAGTTTCCAAGCCTTACCCTTTGAAAATCAACTGGCTCCATTTTACCCTCTCTCTAACTAGGCCATTCAAACTGACTCATTTTATGATCATTTGGAAATGCAGAGAAATTTTTTGAAATGGGCCTCTAAACTTGACTCAAATGTAATGAGTCCCAATAGTGGCTCTGACTGCGGATGGTTGATTGCAAGATCAACACAACAATTCAGAATCTATGGTTAAGCAGACCACCCAAAAACAAATCACTTCCTTCTCTTCTCTTCACAAAAGCAAAGGGCTTCCTTATTCTACCGAAACAAAAGGGAACTTTATTGAAAACCACACAACTGAAGCAAAGCAACTGTACAAAATATACAACTTATAAATGGCCCTGGGCCATCAAAACTGAAATCAATTCTTACCTCTATCAAACACATGAATTTCATTTCCACAAACTGGAGGTAAATTGGAACTTTCCTTCACATCTACCTGATCAATAACACTTCCATTTCTAATCAGCTGATCACATAAAACATAATCAAGAACATGTTCATAATCATAAAATCTTTGAAAACCAAACAAATGCTGAAAGGGTTGATCACTAGGTGACATAAGAGTGCCATACTCTTTACCATTCTTTCCTAGCTGAAATGAAAAGTAATCCAACGCATTACGAAAGGTGAGAACATCAGGCACATCTCTATTGCTATTTTTCTCAAATGATGAACACTCTTCCACAATAATGGTTTGCAAACTAGAGAGGAAAACATCCTCATAAACTGATTGCACCTCATCTTGCTGATCACAATTTCTATCAGCACTTTGCACATGTAAAAACGCATGATCATCACTTGACAATGGTTCATTCACCACTTGCAAATTAGAGAAAACTACTTCAGATCTGTCATTCTTTTTAACAGCAAGATCCACACAATGCATATCAAAATCTGAGTTCATATCAACATATGAATCTACATTATCACACCTATCAACCGTATATGCATTTTCATCTTTTCCATCACTCAAATCAAATATAGGGAAAGAATCAACGACATATGTATCATACTTCACACCCTCAAAAACATCATCGATATCATAACATGTTCTGTTTGGCTGTGAGAGATTG
This sequence comes from Cryptomeria japonica, assembly GCF_030272615.1. Classification (NCBI taxonomy): domain Eukaryota; kingdom Viridiplantae; phylum Streptophyta; class Pinopsida; order Cupressales; family Cupressaceae; genus Cryptomeria; species Cryptomeria japonica. Next base: position 442,470,933 of record NC_081415.1, on the reverse strand, counting down.
GGCACATTTTTGGATGCATACCTCTGAAGATCAGCAACTAAGAGTTCTAAAATTTGTTCACTACTTAGTGAACCTTCTTCTTCATTTTCATTTTCCTTGGCTTCATCCTCTAAGCTGTAAACATTGTCCTAATCCAATAAAGGTATTAAATCAGCAGTGCTCATGTCTCTATGCACATTTATTTCATCATTACAACAATTCGCATCTGCATCATAGCCTTTATCATGCTGCTCATAAAGTGCTTCTATATGTTGGAACATAGTTTCATAACTTTGATTGCAAATATTTTGTGGATTGAACTTAACAATATTGTCATTCATATTACTCAAATTTGAAAACTCTAAAGAGTTACAATCATACACACTAGAACAACAATCTATATTTTCATCCTCCTCACACTGAGAAAAAAATTTTGTACTATCATGCTGATCATAAGAATCATTTTCAAAATCACAAGAGATATCCTTGCTCACAAATTCATCTCCATTACTTTGGTATTCACCAATTTCAGTGTCAGCATCAATATACTCAATATTATGTGCATTTTTAGATTTATTTAGCTCAATCTCATCTATCCATTCTTTGATACATGCGACACTTTCTTGTCTTGAGGTTGTAGACCAATTAACTGAGTTAGGATCATCAAGCTCTAAGAATATATCAATCAAAATAGACTCATGGGGTCTAGCATCAGCTGAAAACTCATTTAATGTAGCTATAAATCTTTCATAAAAAACATATGATGACTCTTCTTTTCTTTTCCCTACTTTCCTTCTTAAAAACTAGACAAATTTATCT